>NC_092867.1:11777920-11811076 GCF_032062135.1 Pyxicephalus adspersus | reverse complement strand
TTTGGAAAAGCCACATGGAAGGTTCATCAACAGAACTATGACTGCGTTATGTGCGCACCTTTCCTGACTTTGATAAGCCCCTTACTAATTTCAAGGCAGGGACAAAGCCGGTGAATATTAATTCATCGGCTTTGTCAGTTTCCAGACTGTACACTGACATATATTTTGCTTTTCTTCCATACAGAAAGAACGGACGGAGAAGCTAGTCATCTCTCCTCTCACCCAGCTCCTCACCATGTTTGCTGGCCCTCACAAGCTGGTTCAGAAAAGGTTCGACAAGCTTTTGGACTACCACAACTGCACCGAGAAGGCTGAAAAGCTGAAAGATAAAAGAACCTTAGATGAGCTTCAGTCTGCCAGGAACAATTACGAGGCTCTGAACGCCCAGCTTCTGGATGAGCTTCCTAAATTCCATACCTACGCCAAGGAACTGTTCGCTAGCTGCGTGCGTGGCTATGCCAACGCTCACTGTGACTTTGTAAAGCTCGCCTTGGAGGAGCTGAAGCCTCTGCTGGATGTAAGTCATCATGTGTTTTTGCTGGATTCTGTTTGGCTCCTGGCCATGGGTTTCTTAATAGGATAGAAGTGCGAGCAATGGCATTGAGAAAGCAGAATGCAACCTGTAAAGTCTAATCTTCATACCATGTACTGGTTTTGAGCCATCCGAGACCAATCCGGACCTTGCAACATAAAATACCAGTCATAAGCGGAAACTCTCATTCCCATATTTTAAGTTCAATTTAAAATATCATCTCTAGATTTTGTCAAATTGTGTGTGTGTGTGTGTGTGGACAAACCCAAAGACACAGCCGTGTTTATGGAATGCAGATTTTACTGCAGAAAGTTGTATATAGGTGTGCAGAAGCATTTGGTAGGCATTGTCCTGTAGAACGTTGTGTATATGTGCACAGAGAGCATTTGGTAGGTATAGCTGTGTGGTAAAGGTAGATTTTCCTGCCCAAAGCTGTGTTTGGGTCTACAGAAGGAATTAAGCAGTAACAGTTGTGTATATAGAAATGTAGGTTTTGCAATATTTTTGTATTTTGAATATTATGTAAAAAAAATGTGCAGAAAGCATTCAGTAGGCAAATCTGTGGAATATAGTGTTTGTGGTAGAATGTTGGGTGAAGAGAGCATTCAGTAGGTACAGCTCTGTATGGGGAATTCAAAACTTTGTGCAGAGAGCATTTAAGTATTAGGTAAACACATCTGGAGGATCTCATGTGACAGGACAGCATAAAATATTTAAATCTTCCCCGTTGATTGGATTTATAAATCCAAATCTACATTTAAGACATAAGGTAATCCCAGGCACTCGAAAACACTGACAACTGGTCCTGTGTTAGGATTGAGAAGTATTTGCTTATTCTGCAGCGGGATCCCTGAGCCTCAGAGCCCCATAAGTATAAGTAATACGATTGTAAGCTCTTCGGGGCAGGGTCCTCTCCTCCTCCTGTGTCTGTCTGTCATTTGCAGCCCCTATTTAATGTACAGCGCTGTGTAATTTGTTGGTGCTATGTAAATCCAGTTTTTTATGAATAATAATAACAACAATGACATTGTCCCCAATGTGGTGCTTGGATCCTATTCCATACACCCCAGAGATTACAGAGATCTCCATAGCCATGTATCAGAAATGTCGGTATGTGTTTTAGTTTATATTGCCTACTCAGAAAAATTTTTATCTGTACAGTTATAAAGTATATTGTCTGGCTAGGAAATCATCCTCTGAGTGCTCACAGAACGGGGAGTTTATATAGCTGCAGAATGTTTACTTGCAGACCACCTTGAATTCATGTGACTATCCTCGGTTAATAATAAACAGGGTGGGAGGTTTCATTGAAGTAAACTGAGCTATTCTCTAAAGGACACTCAGCCATGTTTACTTATATATAATAAAGCAATGTCCTGCTTTGCAAATCACAGTTTTAGCCATCAGAAGATCGTTGTGACACAAGATTACTCCTACACACCTTTCTTATAGAAAAGAGAGACGTGCAGGGCTGCCATTGCACACCTCCACAGAATGCTAGTTGCTGGCCTGTCTGGGGTGTCGGTACTTATGTTTTTGGATACATATGACAAACAGATATTTGGGGGCGAAAAGGCAGAGCTGCTAAACTGCAGAAACTAAAGCAGTACTGAAAGCAGTATAAGTATATCGGCATTGCAGAGGTAACAAGAGTAGAGTATGGCAGTGGTGCCCTCAATATGTCTCATAGTAACTTTTGCTTCAAGAATCAAATCTTGCTACCTTGAATTAAAAAACAAATTCCTGTTCAGTCTATACTCATTCTATTTGATCAGCTTTTTAATGTAAATATTTTACCCTGTTTGAGCTCTGCTATAGCTACTGTACACCCATTGATACATTCCTTTAGGAAGTATAAGACCAGGAGTAATAATTGACGATTGTGTGTTTGTTGGCAGCTGTTGGGCATTGGTGGGAGAGAAGGGAATCTCATCGCCTTATTCCAGGAGGAGCACAGTAAGGTTCTACAGCAGCTCCAGGTCTTCACCTTCTTCCCGGAAAACCCTCCTCCAGCCAAGAAGCCTTTTGAGAGGAAGACCATAGAACGTCAGTCTGCTAGAAAGACCGTACCGAGCCCTGTGAGTAATTCCACGCCTTGTCCTTGTAATGTATTATCTCCATACTGTGATACGGTCTGTTATCCTAACTGTGTCTCTTACTTTAGGCCAAATACATACCACAGACAGATGAACATCGGGCACTTTTGTTGGCTCGTTACCCACCAGAAAAACTTTTCCAAGCAGACCGTAATTTCAACGCTGCTCAGGATTTGGATGTGTCTGTTCAGGAGGGCGACCTTGTCGGTGTAATTAAACAACAAGACCCGATGGGCAGCCAGAACCGATGGCTGGTAGATAATGGAGGTGAGAAGGCTTTTTTTGTCCTCCTTTATTGTTACTAGTAGATTTAGGCATAGCTGATGTTACCATCAGACATAGTAGGCCTGTGGAAAACGATATGGGTTTCCTTTGTATAATTAGCCTCCTTCCAATGTCAGCGGATATACAGTCATCATTTTTATGCTTCTTAAGGGGACCTGTATTGTGAAAGCAAGCCTAGGGGAAATGACTATTCAGCAGCATTGCCTATAGCCTCCCTTCAGCTGATCTTTATAGAATTACTGACTTATGTACTGGTCTGCACTATGTCTCTGTGTGGAGACAGTCATCTAGGTAAATATAAGCAGGGCTTTGCTTCATCATGACAGAGCTGCCCCCCTGATGACTGCTGATTTAATGGCTGTGGGGGAATATTCTTTAAGCAGCAAAAGAAATAATAAAAGTACATACAGTACATACTTTAACTTAAAAGCAGCAGAAGCAGGGAGATCCTTGTACTACAGGTCCTCAGGCACTGCATTCTCTCCATCAAGGAGAACAGTGACCAGCACAGTATTCACATCATTATATCTAGGATGACTAGCAGTCCTAGGTACTTAGATGACCTCACAATAGAAATGTATTGCTATTTTTCAGGGGAACTCAAGACAAAGGTCTAATCTTTAAGGTTCTACATAGGTACAATCAGCATTTCTGGATCTTCCATGTAAAATATTAATTCTTCACTTGTGTTTAGGTTTAGCATTGACACAAAAATATAAGCCAGGTTAGGTCCAATAAAACAAGGTGACCCTAGTAGGGTGTTAATTTGGGCTTCAGGTGTTTGGATGGCAGAAATCCAGTTTTGGATTTAGGGATACAAAAGTTGACATAAAAAATTGGGCACTGCACAGTCTGGTTTAGTTGTATGTTGTATGCATGTTGTAAAGTAGGTTTCACGTTAGGTTTAGCCATAGAAGGAGTGCCTGTTTGAGCCACGTGTCTAAAATGGATCATTACAAATGTATGAAAGAGTCCACGGGGTTCTCCTAAAGTAATAGGAGTGACAATAGCAGATGTCCCGGTAAGCTACACAAGGTCTGCTTTCTGACCGGTCTTTCATTTTGTTTCCACAGTCACAAAGGGATTTGTTTACAGCTCATTTCTGAAGCCATATAATCCTCGGCGCAGCCACTCGGACGCTTCTATCGGCAGCCATTCCTCCACTGAATCTGGCTACGGTGGCTCCTCTCCTAATTTTTCAAGGCAGAACAGTAACAGCACTTTATCCATTAACCCAAGCAACGCCTCTGTGACCTTCACCAATAACTCGACTGCAAAATCTGCAGAATCCCCCATAACACACAGCAATCCATTGGACTCGTATGCTCCATCCAAAGCTGGCCCAGCTACAGACGGGACCTGGAAAAGGTCCAGTGAAACAGATTCTGGAATATCAGCCCAGGCAATGGAGAAGGAGCAGAGACGTTCAAGAGAAAGTTTGACCGACTCTGCCCAACAGATGGACTCTAAAAAACGGGGCAGCCAGGCGGAAAATGGAAATAACTTAATATTACTAAACAATGGAGACAAAGGACAGGTTTCCACTAATCGCAGAGCATTTAGGAAGAAAGAGCCTGCTACAGCAACCGACACAGAGCAAGATAGCCCTGACCTAGAAGGGAACCAGGTGAGATTGGATCGCCTTTATCATCTGAATGTGTTCATATTTCAGCATATACTATATTTTCTACTTGTAAAATAATAATATTTATTACCTGATAACATAAAGGGGATTTCCAGCTATGCAAATCTCTTATCTGTCTGAAGAACTGAGAGCTACTACCTCCTACACCACATGCTGGTGAAACCTGGTATTGCACCCCTTTATTCAACCCATATGATGTGTGTATTGTGCAACAGGAAGACAATACAAAAAAACTTAATATGCCTATATGTCTATAAAGATAACAATTTGGCATTTCATTACTCTTCAGTTTTTAAAATCTTATCATCACTTTTATAAAACCAGATGGTGCCAATCAGTGCTTTGATGGCCATACAGTAATAACCCTAACAGGAATGTGATCCTTCTATTTGGAAATGGCTTACATGGACCAATGACTTCCATTGCTGCTGGACATGATACTTTGGTAAACTTGTCAAAACTTGTAGTGATCGGGTTGTTGGAAACATAGGCTAACCGATCTCCATTATGACCCATAGTGTTCACCATTAGAAAGTGGTGAATGTGGTTACCTGTAGCTGGCAATCATCACTTTATAATTCTAAAACCACTGGTAAATATAAGTGATAGTCTCTCAATTCATGATCTGGCACTGACCAAACTGATGACTGTTTAGACTTGGGATGTCTCTTCAAAGGAGCAGCAAGTGGGCAGCCATCCTGTCCCCTTAACCTGAGCTGTCCCTAGAGGCAATCACATACCCTGTAATGAATGAAGATGCAAGCTAGGGGTGGGTAAGTGCATACTGCTAAGGATAGTTAGGGGTTAGGGGGCAAAATAGGCACCTTCTAGCTTCTCTCCATTCACATCAAGGTTCTATAAAACTCCATTACTTTCGGGCCTAATAACCCCCCATTGCAATGCACTGGACAACGTAATCCCAGTGCATGGATAAAACATTAATAACGTGTTTTCTATTGTGTCAGTTCACACTAATGTTCTGCTTTTGTATACACACAAAACACACCAAAATAAAAAAAACGAGGCAGGCAGTATTGTATCACCCCCATACGACATGGCATAGTGTGAAATGCCTCAAATAACAAGAAAACCCTGCAATACAAAACATACATCAATGTGCTGACAGTACGCCCGGCTCACTGTGTTGGTGTTGGCACACCAACCAACCATTTGTTTTTTTATTATTTTAATAAAATGTCTTCCTGTGGGTAGTTGGGGTTTAAACCACATTTTACTATATTCTGATTCTTGACTATATTTGGGCAGGGTGCTGAAACCACATTGAATGTGCCAACAATGCTGCCGTTATGGAACAATACACCTGGCCGCATACATCGGGGGCACTGGATTAGGAATGTGTGGGCAGGCGTGTAGTTTGGGTGAATGGCGTCCTCTAGTGGACAAATACAACTGCATCCATTCAAAAAATAATGAGTTATAATATAGAATAATAATTTATAAAATTTTTGCAGGCTTTATAGGCTAAGAAACAAACCCCACATCTTTTCTGATAACCAATTTATGGACCCCATGACCAGAAATCTGCTCATGGGGCCCAGGAACTTGGCCCTTGCTTTGTATAACACTTACTTTGGATTATTACTGTATTTGTGTTTGCAGAAAGTGGTGATATTTATTATTTCTTTTCTCTTTGTTTCTTTGCAGGTGTATTACGCCGTATACTCCTTTAGAGCGCGTTCACCCAACGAACTTTCTGTATCCGCCAATCAGAGACTCAGGATCCTAGAATTCCAAGACATGAACGGCAACGGCGAATGGTGGCTGGCTGAAGCGGAAGGGAAGCGTGGCTACGTGCCATCCAATTACATCCGGAAGACGGAGTACACGTGAGATGGCGTCTATACAGAAGCCTGAACCGGGATTATCATACCACTTAGAGAACATTTGTGCCTTTTTTTCCTGGGATGATGGTTTTTGTTTGCTGCTGAGATTACTTAAATTATAATAACAGAGAATGTGGTTTTCTACTATAGAACTTGGAATCAGTTTGTACGTCCAGAACGGAAGACAGGATTTTGCTTGCATTTACCCAGACATGGTGCATTGTACTGACTCAAGGACAAAGTTAGCAAAAGGGGGTGGAGTTTGGAAGTTTTAGGGGGCGTGGCTTAAACATGTAGAACTACAAATCCAAGAAAAGCCCAAGCCTGGTAGCACCCAAAGCTCCACCTTTTATTTTAATTCAAAACGGGGATCATTTATGAATATGGGAGCAAGCGCTGAGCTGATGTTCTGAATACCCAATCAGGTTCTTGCCTTTAAAATAAACAAGGATTCTGATTGGTTGTCTTAGCTCCTGTTTTCATAGGTCTACCCCAGTGTGTTCACATAGCTAGAGCTGAGGCCGGTGCTGTGATGAAGTTTTGTGTATTAAATACACTGTGAATGTACAACATCCTTCCGAATATTCTCTTTTATTTCTGGTGGAAACCTTTAATATTCATAATAACATAAAGGTGCAAAGGAGAAGCAAAAGTCACCTGCGGTTTCCTTGCTTTCCAGTCCAGTAGCACATTTTGCTGTGTATTGATTGGTTAGATATCTCTGATTGTTGGACCCGCCCACAGAAGGGTTTGTCTGGGTTGTGGTTGGATTGGGCCAAGCAGGCGGCAGCACTTTCTGCTTTACTCTTTTCCTAAAGGGACAGTCCATTTTTGAAGACTGCCCTCTGTGGTTAGGAGGTCACTGGTGGAGATAAACAGGGGCGGACATTGGGAGGTCCAAAGTGTGCCACTGCACAAGGGCCCTTCCTCAGCCAACAGGGGCCCCCCCTCTATTAAGAAGTGACTGGGTTCATATTCATATCCGTTTGACTTATGCAGGAAATTCCTCCAGGGCGCCCCCTAGCTAGTGAAGGCGTTGTTGTATACTGAAGGGCAGAGCCACCAAAAGTGGGGATCTCCCTTTTAAATAGAAGCTTAGAATTCTCCTACCAATGGCCTCCTCTCCAGTGTGTGGTGGTTGCAGCTATCCGAGCAGTATTACTAGATGTACAATAAAGATTTCTGTCCATGAGAGCTGTTGTTAGCCCATCTCATCTTTCTAATGCACGACAATGATTATAGGGCCCGTTCATCCAATACTGGTGTCCCAGCGTGGGGTTGGATCACCGACATCTGGATTCTCACATTGGAAGTTCATCTTGATATTTCATTTGGTCTGTGGGAATGTCATTCACCCTCTTGGGGAACTGAAATTCAGTTTTGGGATCTCCAGACAATTTAAAGAAGCGCCTTCACAAAATAAAGAATTCCCGCTGCCCATTTTTGGACTCATCAGGGACTCTTCACACCCAAGTTATGTTATCTGTGTGCCAGGTGTAGCCGGTTCATCCACCAGGCCCGAGGGCATTCAGCGCTCCTAACAGAACGGGCGAGGGGAAGGGGGGACAAGTGAAAATGAACAGTCTTTTACTGCAGGAATTTAACTTTTTCCTTTAAAAAAAAAGGCGATGGAGCCAAATTTAAACATATTTGTGTACGATGGTAAATCTCATCGGTGCCTGCAGATGGCATATACAGACTGCTACCTGTATACATTGTGTATCTCGTCATTAGAAAACAAAGGTGCGGGTCGGGGTCTGGTACATAGGAAAGAATGCCATGCCAGACTGGGCCCTCACCCCCCATTTATAAAGCTACTGATGTATACACAGGACCTGATCTGTGCTGTTATTTACAGACAGATAAAAGGAAACCTTGTTTTATTTCTGCAGTTCCGTATACACCGGGTCAATTTTTACCATGTTCACTAAGCAAACGTAAAAATAATTCACTCAGCTAAGTGAACAGCCCAAACCCCCATACAGTCTATGACACAGACCAGGCAGCTTGTAGATAACAGACCGATGGATTTGACTACTGAGGAGGGTTTCCAATCAGAGTTCTCTTACAATTCCACTTTTCATTTTGTATATGTGTGTAGAAACAATGAACACTACTAGCCTTTGCACATTTTCTGATAGGCACCTTTCTAGAAGTTCCTATACTGATCAAGTTTCTTTTTTAGAACAAATATTTTATGATACATTTTGTGTATTTTTATACAGTTTTATTTTTTTTCCTGAGAGCAGAAAAGGATAAGAGATTCTGTTTATTTGTATTAGAGGCTGTGGTTCAGTGAGGAGAGGAGAGGGATTCCATTGTGCAATGCATTATTGAACCAATAAACCTCAGATATCACAATATATGTGTGTGTGTGTTCCTGATATTCTATACCTGAGTTATATTTAATAATTTCTTTTTTCAGTGTGGAAGACATCTTTATTGAAATGTTATTTTTGTTTTTATAAAGAATACTGAAATAGAAAATCGAACACCTTGTAAGATATGTTACATAGTATGTCAGGTTGAAAAAAGACCATCAAGTTCAACCACTAGGGAAATAAGCATATCCCAGATATAAAACCCTATAAGACATAGTTGGTCCAGAGGAAGGCAGAAAAAACCCTGGTACAATTTGCTTCAGCAGGGGAAAAAAAATTCCTTCCCGATTCCATGAGGCAATCGGATGTTCCCTGGATCAACGGTCTATGTTATCTTTACTTTAAAGCCTTAATACCCAGTTATATTCTGTGCTTCTAGAAATCATCTAGATTTTTCTTAATGCAATCTATAGTAGTTGCTGAAACTACTTCCTGAGGGAGCCAATTCTACATTTTCACAGACCTTACAGTGAAGAATCCCTTCCTTATCCGGAGCTTAAACTTCTTTTCCTCCAGACACAAAGAGCGCCATCTCGTTCTTTGTAATAATCTCAAAGTGAACTAAAAATTCCTTTGAAATTCATAAAAAGCCAACATGTTTCGAGGTTCAAAACCTTCCTTCTTTAGGGTCAGCAGGGAAGAACAAAAAAGTTTGGAGTGATCTAATAAATCCTTTAGAGAAAAAGTTGATTGAATGGTAAATTGGTGTTCTAAATCAATATTCTTCAGTCCAAACTCCATTTTTGTTCATTTTTCCCTATTCAGCTCTAAAGAAGGGGGTTTAGAACCTTCGAAATGTGTTGGTCTATCATTGATTTATTACAATAAATAAACTTTAACTCTGGATATGTACAAGCAGAATAACAATTAAATATGTCACTTAGATAATGCAGTCCTAGATAATGGAGCCTCCTAGAGCTCTGGTTCTATCCCCAAAATCCAACACACCTCACTTATACATTATTATCTGAGGTTGGTATTGATGTCTATAGCCCAACCAGGGACCCTCTCTCCCTATCTTTTTTCCGGTGTTCATTTTCTTTTTTTACAGAAGTTTTACAGTTGGCAAAGCAAGAATAGATGTTGTGATTCTGCTTGTCTAGCAGCTGTCTAATATATTGGAGAAAGAAAAATCTCTTTATGTAAATTAAATTCCATGATGGACTGGTGCAGCTCTCTGACCTTGAAGCACATGGGAAGACATCATTTGGGTGAGTGATGGCATTAAAACTCAAATCCTAAAAAAATAAGCACATTTTATCTCAAAGCAAACTTTTGGTGAAATGTCAACCCATGGAGTGTTTTCCTGGGGTTAAATGTTCCTCTTGCCTATCCCTTAGTCCCATTGGCTTCCTCCTCTTCATGTGATTAGTAGCCAAGGCCTCTACTCCTATTGGTGCCCCACCAGTCACAGACAGTCCAATGTCATGATGCACAAAGCAGGGCCAGCAGTCCTGCATTGTGAGGAGATCCTGTGCTTGGCCACAACCCAGAGCTGTGTAAAAAGGGGAGAGGGTGGCCAAGAAAGTGAGGAATAAGGGAAGTTAGGCTGCTTTTTAATAGAACTCTGGCCAAAACCTTATTATGCACTTATTATTAAATAGGATTTATATAGCGCCAACATATAATACAGCACTGTACAGTAAATAGAAGTTGCAAAGGACAGATAGATACAGATAAGGGACACAGGAGGAGAAGAGGAACCTGACCTGAAGAGCTTACAATCTAGGAGGTGGGGGAAGTATCACACAATAGGAGGGGAGATACAGAGCGGCAGGAAGTAGTCAGGGGTTTAGGAGATGGGTAGTAATTCTTGCAATGTGGGGCAAGTCCTACTGTAACGATAGTTCACTCCAAACTTTGAAGTTCTTTCTTTAAAATGCAGAGCCCTGTGATGAATTCCCCCATGAATGTTGCTATACCCTCATTCCATAACCTAGCTGTTATATTTAGTATAGAATTGAATATAATAATATAGACAAACATAATCCACACAGCAGATTCTTTAATAATAATAAAATAATAAAAATCCTTTAATTTATAATAAACATACATAATACACAAACATTATATAGAACAAAATTGTTTTCCACTTTGCATTACATGGAATCTGCCAGATTTGCCTTGTTGTGTACTAAATGTTACTTTATTTAAGTATATACAATATGATATATATATTTCTTCATTTTAATAGAATAGAGAAGGTTAAACCCATAAACTGTTTTGCTTCCAGTGTCTCATTTCCTTTATTTCTTGTAAAGAGAAGCCTATCATTGTCACCGAACAATTCTGCTCATTGGAAGATATGTTTTTTTTCAGGTAAGAAGTCATAATTTATATTATATCCTCCCTTTTCTTGTTGGAGACAATGGTAATCCGAACATTTAGATGGACCGGAGACACAGACAGCAATACAATATGATGGGGATTGTACCCTATCTCCCTCTATACTCTGGCTTTAGATGCACTTTTTTTTAGTAATGTGTTTTGCAGAGTGTTCTGCATCTTTTCCTAAGTGAGGTCCATGTCTGGTGAACCAAATAATTACAGCTGGCTCAGACCTCTGCTATGAAGCCCTGGATGCTGCTTTCTGTGGGCGCTAGGACCACAGGTTTATAATTTAGCACGCCAAGGTTGTGGTGAGCTGGCACCAGGCATTATCAGGCCCCCTTGTCACCATAGATTCATGTGAACCATACAGCTCAGGGAAGGTAATGCAGGGTTCTCCCCAGCCCCTTTTAGCTGGGTGCACCACCCGCCACTTTTCAGTAACCACACGGCTGTTTTTGGGTGGTTACTGATGAGTTGGGTCATAATACAGGCGCTACCACCCACCTATAATTTCTTCCTACCCGGTTTAAAAACATTTCTGGGTTAAACACTGTATGGCAAGGTATTTAGGACAACCTGGTGTCAGTACAGACGGCCTACAACCAATGCAGTTACAGACATTTTGGTGCCAAATAAAATGTATACCAAAATGTTTAATTTACTTGATTGATTTAAGATGGTGAGGTGTGTGTACTAAAAGTATTGATCAGCATTCTGACTTCTGTGTGTGTGTACAGATATTGTTGTATATTGTACATATATAAGTTGCAGAGGTCATCCGTGGCAACACAAACTTCGTCCTATACAGGGAGAGGTGTCTGTGCTCCATGGAACACCCAAGCAAACTTTCCTTACTCTATGTGCTTTATTTAGAAATCTCGGAATATCAGATTTCCTGTTTTATAAATAGATCCCTAGGACTTCCATGTAGAACAGAGGAGGGGGAACTGGAGGGATTAATAAGGTTATAGAAATATTACACCGATGCGGTTATAAAAATATGCTTCATATATCCAAACATAAAAATAATGTTCTTTATAACTAAAAATATCGAAAAGGTAAAAAAAAATTATATAGTGATTGTATTAAAGGAATAATAAGCCTCAGAGCAAAAGAGGTCTGAGAATAAATTATACATGGAACGCCAATAAACATTTTAAAGAATTCCACTCCATCCATATTTATTCTCCGACCTCTTTACTATGTGACCGCTCAACATGATCATTGTCTTCACTTCCTCATAGCACCGGTTTATGTTAGTGATTAGTATATTACCTGTATTGAAAGAGCACAATGTCTGCTATGATAGAGAACATTCACTCATACAGAACAGTAAAAAAAAATAACCAGGGGCTCTATTTATAAAATGGGGAATCTGATATTCCCTCAAACATTCCCTGGTGGGAATCAATTACTGCCATTGAAACACATGGACCTGGAAGATTGCCTATTTAATAAATAGAGCCCAAACTGTGTATACATCATAAGTTACAGTAACAATAATTGAACATTTTATTGTAGTATTCCTGACACGGTTTAGTTTTTGTCCCCCTCTGCTGTCAGTGGTCAGTCTCTATGGCAGACAGTGCAGTCAGTGTCCTTGCTGGACACATTAAAGAATAAGATAAGGCACCAAATGACTGAATTCTGGCTAGCTTAGCCAAGATGGCTCATTGGTTTGCACCAATATAACAATCAATGTGCTGTACTGCTAAACAGAATGTTCAGCATAAATATCAAATATGTATTTAAAGCAATACCATAGCCAGAAGGATAATATACCACTAGGACAAGGTATATTTGTGATGTTCTCATGGTAATTAAAAGTTACCTTGATAACTTTTATTGGTCACTTTGGTTTTGTGATAGAAGAGATGGTTGCTCTGAGAAGGTGATACAAATTACTACAACATTGCTAACCAATAAGTGACCAGGGAGAGGAGGCATGGCCAGACTCTGACTTCCTATGCGAAGTCAATATTTGCATAATAGAGCCCCACCCCTGAGCTTGACATCTTCTTTTGCATTTAAAAAAAAATTGCCAAAATGATTGCTCCCCTCCATCCACCTGACCCAATATGTTGTCTATATCCTTCAGAAAAGACCAGAGCTGTCACTTAGAATTCAGATTTATGCTAAAGAACAGTAAAACGTAAGATTACAATACTATTAAAGAAGCACCATGTAGATCCACGCACTGCCAGCAGCTACCGACAATCCAATGCCACAACAAGACTATAGTCCTAGTCCACATCTGGCTATACTGGAATCCAAGAGTTCTGTTCCTGCTGCAGCAATATTTCCCATATCCAGCTGGTATTCAGTCCTTGCTGGCTGGCTGGCCCAACCACACACAGGCTGCACCAGTCAGTGTTCATAATTCGGTACTGTTAGACCCCTCAATACCAGCGTCCTTAGCCATAGACGCAAAGTGGCCATTACTTTTTAGGAGCGCCTCTGGCTCACCGTACTCTATGATTTTACCTGCGTCCAGCACCATCACCCTGAAAAAAAAAGACCATAGCAGGTTAGTGTAACGTAACAAGCTATAAATCATTGGATGTTATATTTTGCCTACATGTGTCCTCAGGTATTTTGCCTATCCAAATGAACATTAGCTTTGCATTTACATTGCTCCACAGGTATTTTTCTCAATGCTGAACTTTCCATTACTGTATATACTCAAGTATAAACCAAGATTTTTTTTTTTACGGAAAATGCTATTTAAAAAAAGACACTTGATTTATTCTCAAGTCATGTCACTAGATGGCACTGTGTCCTCATGTAAAGTGTATAACAAACTGCTCATTTGACATTGGGCCTGATTTATTAAAGTTTTCCAAGATTGGAGAATATTCACTTTTATCAGTGAACCTAGGTGATCCAAAAAAACTGGACTGGATCTTGTCCAGGATTGAGAACATTTGCTAACAAATAACAAAATCAAGAAATCCATTTCAGGTTTGCTGGATCACTCAATTATTCTTTCCAGCCTTGCAGAGCTTTATGAAATCGGGCCTATTGGGTAGTATTTATAAATTATTCCACTGTCAATTGGCTCTAAATTCGCTCATAATTTTAGTTTATACATAGAGCATTTCCTATTGTGACAGCTGTACACTTTGAAAAGTGTCCACTAGTTGGCAGAACAAGTAATTGTTTTCATAGGAACTGAAACGATTATGATAATTATTATTATTATTAAACAGGATTTTTATAGCGCCAACATATTACGCAGCGCTGTACATTAAATAGGGATTCGAACAAATTTCAGATGAATTGACGGGAACAATTGAGTTTGTTACATACTTAACATGAGTACTGTACAAAGTCTATAGTCATGTCACTAGCTGTCCCTCACAATCTAATGTCCCTACTATAGTCATGTCTTTAATTTTGTCTGAGGTCAATTTTGGGTGGTAGCCAATTAACCTAACTGTATGTTTTTTGGATGTGGGAAGAAACTGCAGTACCCAAGTAAACCCACGCAGACATGGGGGGAACCTGCAAACTCCATGCAGATAGTTCCCTGGCTAAAATTCGAACCTGGGACCTAGTGGGTCCTCTCCTCCTGTGTCACTGTCTATCTGTCTGTCATTTGCAACCCTTATTTATTGTACAGCCCTGTGTAATATGTTGATGCTATATAAATCCTGTTTATTATTAATAATAATAATAAATAATAATAATAATAATGCTGCAAAGGCCAGGCTGCTAACCTCTGAGCCACCCTGCTGCCCACAGTGCACTTATTCTTTAGCAGGCCATCAGTCATGATCTTTTATTGGCAGAATACACTTCTAGCTATAAGAAAGCTTTCCTATAGTATCTTCTGCAGTAGATGTTTCGATGCACATGTATAATGTATATGTTCAATTATTATTATACATACCTATACACATATAAACATGTTTTAACACACTGTATCATGTTAAAAAATGTTGGACAGAATAATATTTGTGCAAGCAACTAATCAGATTTTATTTTTAGGCCTTTCAAATCTGATTGATAGCTGTGAGTAACAAAATTTTTCATTAGGACTTGCATTGTAGCATCATCTCGTCTTTCCCTTATGTACGCAGTGTATGTGATGTGTGTTTAGGTTTGGGACATATAGACCGCCCTGGCTGGGCCTTTACCTGAGGAATGATGGTCAGTTTGTTACGGAGGTCATGGAGGCCAATGAGAGAAATGTCCTGCCCATCGATAACAATTTGACCACCGGCTGCTTCGATGATCCGGAAAATACAGTTAGTGAGTGAAGACTTTCCAGCGCCTGTTCTTCCGGCAATTCCCACCTGGGGACACAGATCCACATAGTGACAAATCAGATATGAACAATAGGAACCGATTTATCCAACTAAACCAGAGAACCTAAGCTTTAACCAAACAAGATAACTTGGGTTGTGTCTCCTAAATCTTAGGAGTAGATAATAAAACAGTTTACCCAAGGACAGGAAAAGGATCAACCAACCAAAAATGTGATTTAAGGTGCAGTCCAATGAGCTTACTCGCTTACTGTCATCTCATGTTTCTCAGCATGTTTGCTTTAATCAGCTTCACAAGCTATGGGGTAGGGTTGAGATTTAATGAATTTACCTTCTCCATACTGTCCACGGTACATGTGATCCCATGGAGGACGAGGTCCAGCTCCTCCCGATAACGCACCTTGTAGTCCACAAACTTCACCACACCCTTATCAGGCCAGTTCTTTGGTGGGCGATGATCTGTTACCCATTGTGCCTACATGATGACCAGACAAAAGGAAGTTACGTCTTTTCTGCAGACAAGGCAGTTGATTATGCTCAAACCCTGCTTTGTTATCACTGTGTGTAATGCTGCTGTGCATAGTTTAGAGGCTTCTCATCTATATGTGCCACTTGTTTCATGTCCGATAGGTGTCACTACAGGGATCATTGGTCAGTAAGGGGATGTTCCTGTTTGTGTCAGGTGGTAAAGGAGAACAAGAAATAAAAGTGAAACTACAGCTTAGGTGAGGAGACAACCTACAAGTCCTAACCCAGGTTTATTGTAGAGCCTTACCAAGTTCCTAATGTGGAGATATGAAATACTTCTACACAGCCCCTTTTAGCCGGGTGCACCACTCGGCACTTTTTAGTAACCACCCGGCTGTTTTTGGGTGGTTACTCCAACGTTGGGTCACCATACAGGGGCTGCAGCTTCTTCCCACCCAGCTTAAAAAAAATGTTCTGGGGAGAACACAAGACACAAGATATTGATTGCCTAATCCAAATAAATACAACTGTAGCCAAAAACAATTTTCTGATTTTTATGTGAATTGTTCCCCCCCCATCATCCCATGTTTTTTGACAAGCCTATTTAACCATAAAGTCCTCACTGTGTGGTATAGAAGATGTGTGATATAGAAGAACATACCTCATTCTCCACCTTGATGTACTCATCCACACGCTCAACAGCCACAATATTGGTCTCCAGCTCTGAGGTCATCCTGACCAGCCAGTTCAAGGTCTGTGTGATCTATAAGATAGATACAGACACAAATTGGTACATTGTTTTGTGTGTGTCCTTGGGCTTTGGGTCATTTAGAGACATAACAATAAGAGTGTAATAATAAAGAGTAACACCAACTTCTAATGAGGACAAATATTCACCCAGAATAGGATAGGATTCTGTAAGTGTTCTGTAGATTATAGGAGAGAACCTGGGAGGTTCATAGCATTGCTGATGTATCAGTCCCATCAAGGCCTCTTTGTTGTAAAGTATTCTGAAAAGGCCCATTTAGGTGAACCATGGCAAAGCGGGGAGGTCCTGATGAGACTCTTGCACGCATTGTGCCAGGAACAATAAAATGTATTTTATGATGATATCAATAGAGTGAAGTGCCTCTGATGCAGAACAAGTCGGGTTATACATGGTGAACTACTACTGGTTATTTAATGACCTGGATAAAGTACAGGGCTAGATAGTATATATGTATAGTTAGTATTGGTCTTGCTATCCTGATCATCATCATGTTTTGGACATGGAAGTCCCTCATCAAACATTTGTACATAAAGTTGAGGTATTGTTGTATAAATGTAATTCAGTATCCTGTTCAGCAGGTAACATATTGCTCACAAAATAGAGTACAGTAAATAACAGAGTTCAGTCTTTTAAATATTCTGCTTTAATGAAAGTAAGTGTCAAATTGAAAAGAAAAATTTGATTGGCCACTGCGGACAATAATATACCATGAGTACATATATTCTATATGATATGAAGACTTACATTAAGTGCTGAGGAAATGGACAACCCAACAGTTCCACTGTCCACTGTGTTACGGGCCAGAACCGCAAAGAGAGCAGCAAAGAAAACAGTGAGGTTTCCTACGAATTCCAGACGAATGGCCAGCCACCTGTTGGAGATACATCACATGTCAATCAATCATCACATTTCCATCATACATCAAATTCCCATGCATCACAAATGTAACATGTCGTTAATTGTAAAATTCAATTCAGAACATAGTTTTGTAGTTTGGATGGAATGATTTAATACATAGCTGCCTTTTTCTGCAGACAATGAATTTGCTTCCCCCTTTTCACTGATTGACTATGCTTTATCTCAACATGGTCTATAAATTCTCAGGTGCAAACACAGATTGTGTGTTTTTTTTAGTATGGCTCAGCTTAGGGCTAAGTGTCACCAGATGCACTTAAAAATGCATGCTTGCTCCTTCCAATAAACTTTTGAAGAGCCCCAACCCAATAGCTGAATGCATATCATTGCAAAAATGTAGCCTGAAGGCTTTTATTACACTTCACTGCAGCCACAACATATTTCCATTGTTTGATCATTTTGCCAGCAAAGGAAAATATGCACAGGGCATGAAACACAACTGGGTAGAAGGAGCCTCAGCTGGTGACACTAGAAACTGCCTGGGTTATTTTAGTGGAGTTGTACCTGTTGGAAACAATCCAGGAGTACACGCTCTTCTGATTGAGGTCAATGGTGTCTTCGTTATACTGGAGGAACCTTTGCTGATGTCCATAAGCACGGATAACCGACAGGCCAGACACCGTCTCCCCAAAGTGAGAATAGATGGGTGACCTTGTGACAGAATCCAGACGCCGCAGTTGTCGGGAAGTGGTGACATAAAACCTCTGATTACAAGAAAAATAAATATTTTACCATACAACTATAATGTCTGACACATAATGGCTTACTGGTAATCACACTGGGGTCAGCTCCTATTACTGGACACCCTGTGCCTAATACAGCCATTCTTTAGGACTGCATACAATGGTGGAGCATACAGTGAATACTGATTATGTGAGAAGCTTAGGATGAGCCCAGAGTCTGAACAGTATCCTTTGCCAGGTACCAACATAAGTAAAATCCACATTTTTCACTGCACCCTTTATATTAAAATGCCTGCATTACATTGGTGACATTTCTCTACAGTTTAAGTGGTCAAGTCATCAATGACTACCAATATAAAGGGGTACATCTCCACTGACCACCATTGTAAGAGGGTACAAAGACACGTTTGCAGGGTATACAGCTATTAGGCCCAGGATTTAGTTAGCTATGCCCCCTTAAGCTCCAACCACCATCAGTACCATAGTGGCCATAACCAAGCTTTACAGAGGCACAATGGAGAGCTTAGGGATCCTCTCATGCCTATGGTCAACACCTAATATATAAAATATAGTTCGTCAAACCATGAAATCAGTGTAAAGTGATTAGGAACACCGACTATGCTTTGAGCAGAGACACCTATGGGTAATAAAGTGTTTGGAGGCATGGAGTAAAGGAAATTACACTGAAGGTTTTTGGGCCCCTGGGTAGTAGTACAAATTGTTAACTGGAGGTCCTCCAATTGAAAAGTGAAAGAGCCTATGCTCTAAGCCAAAGTCTTGTTGGCTCCACAATGAAGATTTGGTATTGTGAATAGTTCTCTTTGACAGAACAGGTTTGTGGCATCAGTTGGAGAAGGTAATTAATTTATGAATGCATTTGACCTGCTTCAGGTGGGTTTTCTATTCCAATAGACATAAAATAAAACCCACCTAAAGAGAACAAAAGCCAATGTACACAAGTCCTAATAGTATGATAAATATATATATATATATATATATATATATATATATATATATATATATATATATATATAATCTTCAGGTCCCAGAAATTATATAATATGGGGTCCTTTAGGTCTGATCAATTCATGTTCTATATGAAGAAAATAAATACTTCCATTTACCTGTACAAAATAATAGAAAATGGCCAAGGGTACGATGATGGCGGCAAAGATAGGTGTGGCCAAGCAGATGACAAATAAGGTGCCGATGACCCCCAATACGCAGGATATCCAGCTGCGGAATGACATGGGGATGGTCTCGTCCACCGTGAAGATATCCTGTACAACGATGCATTCAACAATGAAATTTAACATGAATACTCACACATGCTGCAAAATCCTAAGGCGATCATTTGTGGATTTTTCACATGTACCTTGCTTAACTCACTATATTTCTATAATTACTTAGATAAGTGTTATGACCTTTGCTTTTTTGAGGCATTTGGAACTTAGTCAGAGTTTAACATGTAGCCTTATGTCCAGTAACAGATAATTACCCCCTTTTTTCTAACTGTAGGTTGACCATACAGTATGCAGTAACCAATATAGTAACCCAGATATAGAACCAAAGAGGGCTTTGTTCCAATTGTAGGATGGGATATGGATTACTAGTCGCACCCTCCAAGAGAGCCTGTCTAGATACAAATATGGAAGCCTTCACTGCTAGAGTGCAGGCACCAGGCTCAGTATGAAACCTTAAGTAAAAATACATTTTCCCCTTCTTTAATTCCTAAACATAAACATGATTTTATAAGAACATGAACTGACCTTGGCAAACCTGTTGACGATCCGACCAGTTGGAGTTGTGTCAAAAAACTGCATGGGAACATGGAGGATATTGCGGAGGAGCTGAAAATGAAGCAGCCGTGATGCTCTCACAGTACCAGCAGCAACCAGGAATGCACCAGCAAAGACGAAGATCCCTACAAGGGTCAGACATCACCTCTTTGTAATATGCACAATATTAGTTGTTATCCATCAGTTATTTCCCTGCCATTGCTGTATACACAGAGACGTAACTTAACGTCATTGGGCCTCTCAATGGATAAGATAGAACTGCTCTTCTCTACCCACCGGATGATAAAAAGAAGAGTTGGGCAAGGAGTGGAATTTGCAGTGGATGCTACAAACAGTGGGCCCATGCCACCCCAAAATCTCTTCGGTTACACACCACCAAACTAATACACACTGCGGACTATGAACAGCTGTCTGTCTCCGGAACCCTCAGCCTAAACAGATTCTGTCTGCAAAGTCACTTTGATTCCTTCTCTTCTTTAAATGGCTAGTGGTGCAAAGGATCCTATTGCCAGGCTGCCAATCCTATTGCCAGGCTGCCAGCCACAGCTTTCTCTGACTTCTAGCACTGTCTTTCTGGTGCATGCGCCAATGGGCAGGGATAAACATGGCAGATCTGGCCAATTCCATTCTTCCTCTCCCTTCTGTGCCATGGTGGCAATCAAAACTCGGGGGGGGGGGAGGAGGAGATCAGGTGGCAATAAGCCAGTAGGAGGGGCAAAAATGTCAATGCTCCCCCAGCAATCTGCAGGGGTTGTGGGGTTATAAATACACCTTTTTGGTTCTGAACTTCAGCCCTCTATATCAGTGGTTGCCAGTCTTTTTGGTTGTTAGGGACCACTATTTTCATGGACTCCAGACTGCGCATCAAATCAAAGGAGTCAAGGTGTCAATCAAAGGAAAAGACACTTCCCCCAGAGTGACATCATGATGCCAGAACCCGCCCACCGCCTGCAAACTGTACGGGGGACATGGTCTGTGGCTCTGGCCAGAGTGCCCCGGCGCACCAATATTTATTGTGCTGTGGACCACAATAATTTTCGCCAGTTGGCGACCGATGCTTTATATGACTATCCATATTGAAAGTGATTCAAGCATTCTGTTAGTCTGTCCTCTGTACACCAGATGAAGGAGGTTTTACCAGAGGCTGCAAACCCCATCCAAGGGCAACTGTGAAAACCCAGTGACCCCAATAGCCTACACAGATATCTCAATGGTTAAACAATACCTGTAAACCAGTCTCTCCATTTACCTTGTGCCACTCCCAAGGCTCCAAACACACCAACCCTCATGTCTCTTTGTGAAGCTGGGTAGGTCCGGTTGAGATAGTCTACAGCATCTCTAGTCCAATCACTCAGCCAAATGTTCTGTCCAACAAAAGCAGCGTTCTGAAGGATGTAGCTGACTAAGATCCAGATTGAGTACCCCCACCCTATGGCACGCAGGTACTTCATATAGACGGAGAATTTCACCTGGAGGGCACAGAGAACATCAATATTATGTGTCACTGAAGACAAGTAATTACCAGTATATCAAATACATGATAAAGATATGTAAAAGTGCTTTTAATTGCATTCAGGTTAATGATCAATATTTTATTGTATCTATTTTAATGAATCTATATTATTATATTAGCACAGTAAGGCATTGTCAGCTCTATACTCCGTATACTTTGGTTTTCCCAATCAGCCAGGTAATAGGGACAAGTCACATAATATTTAGATGTTATATTATATTTCAGCTATTTAATATCCAACAGTAAGTACCCTGCAGCCTTGAGGAAAGCCACTTATCCAGACAATTATTGGCACAGCAGGTCTTTTATGTCTTTTACCCACAGAGATGGTTTCTTGTTTTATGTAGAATGGCACAAAGTAAATATTCTCTAATGAGAATCCCTACCTTTCCAGTCTCCACTGTTTCCTTTTCAATCAGCTGTTGTCCTTTAGCCTTTGTTAGGCCCTCTACCTCAGGTGTCTTCTTCAGAGATTTCCGTAATGTGCCATTCATACTGAGAAGGAAACATAATATTGTCAGGAATTCTTTATTCTTATAATACTCTATAATATAAATAGCATCAAAGCACTTGTTTGCCATATTTTCAGCCTACAAAAATTTATGTTAATGTATAAACCCTAAACAAAACCCTTCTTCACCAATAAGTCTCCAGAGACCCTATTATCTTCCCTGTTGGGTACCACCATCTTCATTCTATCCCTAGCATAGAGATAGTAAAGCCAGGCCATAAGTCAGGACACCTCTGTATGTCTTGTGATAGCCATGTCTACATGAGTTTGGAGGAAGATAGAGATGAGGGGTTATCTGATGACATCAATATTTGCAATACAAGCAGTGCTGTGTTTGTCAACCTATAGCACAGTTTGGTTTGTATGGTTTAGTGGAAAGATTTGATTTAAAACAAGTGTTTAGCATATTATGGAGGTATAACTATGTTTATCTATGGAAAGGTCCTAATCAAAAATTCCCATAGAGCAATGCAACTGTCAGGGCTGGTTTTCCTGGCTGAAGGCTATTACCTTTCATGAAGATGACTTACTCCTAGGGACTACCTCCTCCCATAGGACAAAATAGGCAAACATCCTTTCTACAGTTGTGGGACTAGAACAAGGGAAATCTTTTACCACATAATATGTAGGCAAATGGCATGGTTGGCTCTGACTATGGACATTGATAAGAATCGATTGGCAAAAACTGATTGGTTGAACCCGCAACAGTTAGAATTTTGGTGTATTCCTCCATAAGGTCCTCCATAGGTTAGTCATACCAAGTTAGGGCCAGTTGGGAGCTCAACTGCCTAATAACATGGCCAATGCACGTTTTTTCTTTAACAACCTGTGCGACAATGATTGTACGTGCAAACAGAGCCTCCATTTATGTGTGTTAGCACCATAACCAGTAATCCCATGCAACAAATGAGAAGACAGGGACAAGATGAGTTCTCATAGGTGACCATTGGTTGCTGCAGTTAGGAATTAGCATGGTTTATTAAATGAGGCCATATAAGAGACACATGGAGTGGAGAAAAAAAAAACACCAGCCTTTTATATTGGGGATACAAGAGTGCATAAATGTCCAAATACCATGCAATCAATAATTTATTTGTTGATGGAGATATAAACCCAGGACTAGGTAGCGTCTCTCCTGTCCATCATCATAAGTCATTGCCTCACCTGTCCACCATCTTATGTCAATCTCTTACCTGCCCAGTCTCTTCTTGTGTAAGCTATTCTCTCTCTTTAGTGTCACGGTCACAATGTCTTCTGTGGCCTTCACAGCTTCTTCTATGGGATCCTCACTGTCATCATTATCATCTTCCACCAGCAAAACTAGAAGACAAGCAAAGACCAATATGAAAATTACAGCACAGCAATAACTACTGTCATTTATGGGATTGCAGCAAAACTATCCAGGGACTCACCTGTCAATTATTTAGTTGGGAAAGAAGGAGATTTTGTCCGACCTTTTTTTATCTAAAAATTTTACTTTTTATGACTTTCAGGGATGGGGGAATTCTCTGCAGCTATAGAAACTTATCCTTGCAACTATAAGGATGCACCAATCTCCCTACTAGGGGTTTATTTACCGAATCTTAGGAGTAAAACATGAAAAAACATGAGACCCTCAGTAGAGATTTGTAAAAGATCATATATTATTATTAAACAGGATTTATATAGCACCAACATATTACGCAGCACTGTACATTAAATAGGTGTGCTATATAACAAATTGATAGGATTACAGGTGAAATTTAGACATGCCAAAACTAGTGATCAAGGTTCAAAGCTGCCCCATGTTTTGGATGCACTGATCCAGTTTTTTAGATGGAAAAGCACATATTAGTTTTAGAAGGATGTCTAGGGACACCTATTAAAACTAGAAAAGGTCAGAAGATACAAGAAGTCACTTAATAGCAGATATATGATCTATAATTATGGTAAGTTGGTACCTGTAGGCTCCACATCCTGGTTGTGGTCTTGCTTGGCGTAGGTCTTTAAAAACTCAGCAAAGGCGCCTTTGTTTGCCAATAATGTTTTGTAGGAGCCAGTTTCAGTAACACTGCCATTTACCAACACCACAATTTCATTGGTGTGCTTCAGGAAACTGACACCGTGTGTCACCAAGATCCGTGTCTGAGGGGAGACAAGCCAAAAATACATTTATATAACTATTTCTCCTAAACAAGGCATCCAATGAAACAAAAGTTAATTCTTCGGGCTGGGTAGGTGGTACTACAGCAAGGAATTCAGCAATCCTTGTGTCCATGGATTCATTACAGACATTTCTCTCAGCAACTCTATAATCACCTTGTTTTTCAGCAATCCATTGGGACCGATCACCTTGTCAAATATGTGTTTTCCGACATGGGCATCAACAGCCGAGAGTGGGTCATCCAGAATGTAGATATCGGTGTTCTGGTAGACTGCTCGAGCCAAGCTCACCCGCTGCTTCTGTCCTCCACTTAGATTTATGCCCTGTGCCAATCACAATGTTCATTAGCTCAGAAAAAAAATACATATTGGCTTCTAGTGTACAGGTTAATAAAGTCTGGTTTTGATTTTTAGGCTCTTTAGGCAGAGCTTCTCTTCCTATTTTTTATGTATTTGTGTATGTTATCTATGTTGTTTTTGTATCATTTGCTTGTCCTTTGTACAGCACTATAATATGTACAGTAAATCAGTAATAATTATACTGATAACATTACCTGACTGCAATAAAACTTCTACAAACTGAATACAGATATGTGAGGGGTGTGTGGCCTGCTACCTCTAAGACAAACAATTAAACTGACCAAAACAATTTTTTTTCTATGTCACACCACTTTTTACCTAAATGCTTGTTATGTATGTACAATCCTGAAGGTGTGGAACTGTACAAAGGCCTACATTATACATGATACAGCTGTGCAAGGGATTTGCTGCTGTTTGTAGTCTTAGAAATGCTTTCAAGGCTCAGAAAGGTATTGAATAAAGGCTGCTGATGACAATACAAATACAGTACAAATCGTCCTATAGTCCTCACTTCTACACAAATCATTGTACATCAGAAAGCTTTAGAAGCAGCCTTTACTGTCTGTGCAATTGGCTTGCTGTATTTCCCAGTTGTGTGCAGTAAGTGACATTTTAGACATCCCATGCAATAGAATTTTGTGTCCTGTGTTCTGTTTTCCCTATGAGAAAAGAACTTCTAAAGGGATGCTGATGCTAAAACTTTACTCTTCAGCTTAATTTCACCACTGAAAATTCACTAGTTGGTTTTAATGTACTAGACCCCCCCCCCAAGAATCAGTTTGCAGGATATTGTGGAACAAACAATTCAGAACAGACAAAGGTAGGAATGTGCAATATAGTTAGCTATAATTCTTGCAATGTGCATAGATCATTAGGAAGGAACAAAGGTGGAGTGATACCCTAACAATATGTATTGAATTTTGAATTTATACTTTGTTATTGTGTGAAAGCCACATGGTAGTAGCATAATGGGAAGGCTGTTACTGTTCACGGAGATTTAGAATCAATAAACAGATAGGATTTAAATTATATGTGTAGTGTGATTCTTCCTTAGTAATATAGACCAGTGATTTAATTCTACTGCTTTTGTGATCTCACAGTCTCTTCTGTATATATTGGGGAATTTTCTGTAATTATGATGTAATAGTTCAGTAAGAATGTTGATTGCACTCTCTGAAACAGGCAAAAAATCATCAAAATTGTATAATAAATCCACAATAAAGACGCAACTAACACAAAAACATATTAAATAAACCTCAACTGAAAAACAAATATTTCCCTTTAAAATTCATTATTACCTTTTCTCCTATTTCAGACAGGTCCCCTCCAGGCAGGATCTCCAGATCGGGAAGGAGTGCACAGGCCTCCAGTACCTCCTGGTATCGCTTCTCATCCAGTGGTGCCCCAAACAGGATATTGTCCTTCAGGGTGGCATTTTGGATCCAGGCTTGTTGAGGAACATAAGCCAGGGAGCCCTGAAAGAGACATACACATTTCTTATCAGGGAATGAATATCAAAATGGTGCTTAGAGAACATCAGAGATGTTCTTAAATGTGTGAGGTACAGCCATTGCTGAACTCTTTCAGATAGTGTTAGATGCCTGGCCTGTGTCTGGCTTTAGAGTACATTCTAATTTTGCAGATTCAGGGCAAAGTGACAGTTGTTTGTCTGAAACCCGCTCCTTCCCTTGATACAGCCGGAAAAATTGCCCAGTACTGTGAGCATGTAACCTCTCCCCAAGGGCGGACATAAGGAGGTGTGAAGTGTGCCACTGCACAAAGAACCTGGACCCTCCTCAGCCAACAGGGGCCCTGAGTGAGTTCAACAGGGGGGACCCAAGCTAATTCTGCACAGGGGTCCACTGTTGGAAATCCACCACTGCTTATATTAACTGGGTCACATAACACAAAGTTTTTAATCTTTTTTCCAGGCACCTTTTAGGTCAGCGACTCATAAAGCATCAATGACACAACCGAAGCGTAACATTTGTAAAAGAAAAAGTCATAAAATGGCAGTGTATATCATCTCTCATGACAGGTGTATTCTAAATGTTGTCCTTTAGGTCCAAAAGGTAACCCCTTGCACAATTCTTGTTTCAGATATTAATTATATAGGACCCTGTGGAAAGTATGTCATTGCTACCTTGATATTAATGTGTCCATTGACGTGGTCCATTTCTCCAAGCATTGCAGAAATCAAGGAGGACTTTCCTGAGCCAACACCACCGACTACAGCAACGAGATGGCCTTCTTTAATGTCCAGGTTAACACTGCACAGATAGTTATGACAATTAGAACTAAATACATGTGTGAGGGGATTCATTGTAGACATTACATTGCTCTGTAACCATGGGAATATGAAGGATACCAAAAATGTGAAAACTTCATAATTAACAATGAAGAACACACAAACTCCACTAATTCAGAGGGTGGTAAAGGTGACAACAAAACCCTAAGGGCACCTGTTCATATTGTAAAAGTGTGCGACCCACTCGGAGAAAGCACAATGAATGCCATCTTACTTTTTCACTGATGGAGGATTGTCAGGCTCCCAGGTAAAGGTGGCATCTGAAAAGCGGACAGCTGCATCTGTGAAAAAAAAAATACAAAATCTAAGAACTTCTTCAGTATGGCAGGCGGTGTGTTCATACATACCTGAAAAATATCTTTCTCAATCTAATATATTTCCTGTATTCATTTACTTAATCTTACATTTCCTATCCCCATGTACATCACCCATCCATATCAGCAACACATTTATCACCATCATTTGGATGGTCACTTACCAACAGTGGGGTCATTATGAATGGCAGAGTTATCCAAGTCATCTCCTCCCAGGTACTTCTCCAGACGGGCGCAGGAAACATTAGTCTGCAGGAAAAGCAATGTCATTACACTTATGGGTGCAATTTGATATTTATTACCTCATTTTTTATAAAGTGACAAGTAAATAGCACCAATGCTTTTAAATCTGAAATTTGAATTTATACCAGGAACACCATTTGCACCCAAGGTGGGTTTTATCCAAGCAATTTACCATCTCACTGATATTGTGAACCTCTTCCAACAAGTGCTCCGGACTTCAACCAACAGGTGCTCTGGACCCCGTCCCACAGGAGCTCCGGACCCCGTCCCACAGGAGCTCCGGAAACCCGTCCCACAGGAGCTCCGGAACCCGTCCCACAGGAGCTCCGGAAACCCGTTCCACAGGAGCTCCGGAAACCCGTCCCACAGGAGCTCCGGAACCCCGTCCCACAGGAGCTCCGGACTCTGCTTACAACCTAAATACATGATGGTAGGTGAAATGTCTTCCTTCTTCTAAAGGTCTTTAGTAGGTATGTGTGTATTGGTCTTTATGCAGATATAAAATGACCCCATATAAGATATATAAAGTTAACTCAAGAAACAAAATACATGTCTATAGAAAAAAATAGGTAATTATTCCATTCAGATGTTAGCTGGCATTAGCTAACCTACTCTTCCAACTTTCCTTGTCTAACCCGATTGGCTGCTTCCTTTCATCGACTCTGACTGTAGACGTATCTTACCTGCACCATACTGGAGATGAGCATAGGCAACATGGCGAGAGGGAATCGCAGGATATTGAAAAGTGAGATGGAAGTGAAAGCTCTTTCTGCATTCAGGACATTTTTTGGATCTGTCACCACAAAAACCGCAAAACTGGCAACCGACACCTGTAAGAAGAGGAAATCAGTTTCTAAAAAACAATAGTCACTGTTATATAGCCATACAAATCCCTAGTTATTTACACAGCATTACAACAAAAGGCCCCCAGCAACAAGATTCCTCTGAATGTTTTCAATGATTACACCAAAAAGAAGAAAGTAGAAAAATAACCATTCATGCAAATATTTAGCACTGAATTGTAAGTATAGTCATTTTATTTCATTTTCTTTATAGTCCTCATCCCAAAGGAGACCTGCCATGGGAGAATATGTGGACTGACTGTACAGAGCACCAAAGTCGAGCATGTGGAAATGAGTTCATATTTTATAAACTATGAGGAGCATTCTAACTCCCCTAACATTTCCTGCACCTCTTACAGTTTCCAGGTTGAATTTATCCACAAATCAACAAAGGTGGACAATTCAGAGAAAGAAAATGGAAAAGGGTTATCACACATTGTACAACAATGGTGAATAGAGTCCTATGGGTCAGATGTCAGTTCACACTTATCAGCATCAGCCCATGCTTATCAGTATCTTATCATCATGTTACATCTGTCCCATCTTACCAGGAAAGGAGCGCAAGTAAAAACAAACAGAGACACCGAGAAGAGGTAGGCAAAGTGTAACATGTTCTTCAGCTCTTTTTCACGGATAACTTCCACCTGTTTCTCAAATGATGGCTCCCAGGCGTACAGCTTCAAGATCTGGAACACAAGGAACATTATATAATTAATTACAGCTTGTAAAATATTCTATAGCTCTGGTGGTCTTGTGTGCGTCAGTCACTAGTTAGAAATATTTAGGACAAGACCTAAAAAGTACGGAAAGAACTTTAGAAGGCAGAAAATAGTTAAGAGTCTATTGTTTTTCCACTGTGACAACCAAAACACCAACACTTCCCAGCAAGACACTGGGTTATTCTATAGATGGAACAAGCATACCAAGTATTAAATAAAAATAAAATTGACACTTGTTGGAAGATTGGTGGCTGCACTGACAATCCTTACCTTTATGCCATTGAGAATTTCATTCATTATTTTCATACGGGTATCCTTGTTCTTCATGTTTTGCGTCTATAAAAGAACAAGGAGTTTATGTTATAATATCCTAAATTATGATATATTCCTATAATATGCTATAAAGCAAATGGCTAAAAGAGAACCTCAGCATTTTATATTGTTTTCTTACATTGGTGGTCGTGGAAAAGAAACCCCTTACACTGGCAGGCAGTGAAATGCCCACTTTCAATTTGTGCATGGTGCCCCCTTGCCGTGGTGTTTTTTTACAGTACCCTCTTAGCTTTGTGGTCAGTAAAGAATGTCCTTCTTACATTGCTGATGTTTAGATAAATGTCTTCCGCTTATATACATATGATAAATGTCTTCTGCCATATATTTAGCTAAACGTTAGTGGTTTCTTATTCGAGAGACATATATTGCTGAAGGAATCCCTGAAATCCCCCTGGAGTAACCTAGAGTATATTTGGTTGAGATAAGCTGCTCTATCTGAACCTTTTTTTAGTATTGGATCTTGGTGGGCATGTAGTTTGTAGCAAGAACATAAATTGTATCAGTTTTAGATTTCTGCCTCCTAACAACTTTTTGATGTTCCGTGTGATCTTCTGTAAATCAATAATCAAGCAATGTTTACCACTTTAGGGTTGCCAGACAGAGGTCACATCAGGCAGAGCTGAAACAATTCCAAGACTGCAGATAATAGGAGCAAATATGTCTCCAATGAACAGTTTATTTTGTACCTCATAATACTTTAATAGTATAATATTAATATTACTTTATATCAGCATAGAAACAGCTTACCCTGTGCTGATAATTTAAAAAGCATCCCTGTGGAACTCTCCTTAGGTGTTTGGGTTAGTTACACATATAACAATTTTATTATCCATGAGGGAACAAATAGAAATTAGGGATCAGAATCGTCATGACATCTGAATCTTTTTTTCAATGTATATTCCATAATATTTATAACTAGAATATTTATATATATATATTCTATATTATAGAACGTCCGTCGTGAATTACACCAAGCTATAAATAATGGTCTATGGGTTGGTTTTACCTGAAATGACTTTGATTTGGTGGCCAGTACAGCATTGATTGGGATCAGCAAAATCATCACCCCTAAGCCAGCCAGAACTGCTGGCCCAAGCTCTTCCCACAAAAAGACAATTGATACAGCGATCTGCATTGGGGACGACCAGATAAGGTGGATGAAGTTTGTCAAATCCATGAACTTCTGAGCATCTGCAGACATCAAGTTCACCGTCTCTCCAACTGTCGATTCTTTCCGAATGGCATTAGAAACCGTCAAAGCCTGCAAAGGTAACAAACAATATTATTTTTCCAGGAAGCCTTTTTTTGTGATAGAAGACTTACCAGCTTTTTAATGAGTCTAAGAGAATACTCACTTTTTTGTATACAGCGGCCATCAGTGCTGTGCGAACCCTCATCCCAAGAACAAAACAACCCTGGAAATACTGTTGGAGACAGAGGGACTGGATTAATGCTGTTATTAAAAGCAAGGCTGCGTAGAAAAAACCCTTCCATTGGTATTCCGCTGGGTTTGAGGTGAATGAGACCATCACTCTGAAAAGTAGAAATAAAAAATACATTTTACTCCAAAACCTTACAGATACCCGAAGTCCCTTAAAAATAAAGCTAACTGCAACAATTTACAGTAACAAAACGCTACTGATTACTAAATTGTGATTGGTCCCTGTGAGATCTTGTGTATTACATTGTGATTGGCTCCTGTGAGATATTGTGTCTGATTCATTAAAGCTCCCCAAGGCTGGAGAGGATACACTTTTATCAGTGAAGCTGCGTGCTGGCAAAGGTTTTGAATCCTGGACCAGATTCATTCCAGGTTTGCTGGATCACTCAGGTTCACTGATGAAAGTGTATCCTCTCTGACCTTGGAGCTTTAATAAATCAGACCAATTTGTGTATCATGCACTAAGCTGGGGAGGAGCTAAAAACCAGGAGGAACTTCTAAACTCACACAAATCTGCAGTATTGACATTGTAATTCTTAATTCACCATTCTTAAGTACCAATCAAATCTTTTCGCCAAAATGTATAACCTATTTTATCAATAAAGAGAACACATAAGCTTGGTTTACAGATTTTCTCTCACTATGTTCTGCGATCAGACTGGGAGAAGGAAAGCAGTTTCTAGGAGCCAATCAAACTCTGCTGCATGCACATGTGCTGACCAAGCTGTTGCTACTGCAGTGGAATTTTAGGACAAGCAGACTGTGTGGCAGGGGTGGTTGGATCACAACCAGGATGCAGAGTAATATAAACCATCATCCTTATAGTTTTTTAGTGTCCGTTTAATGTTTCTTGGAGTTTAGCATTAAGCCTCCTTGACAGAATTCTGTGGGTCAAATAAATGTCAAATATTGAATTTTCGATGGCATTCTGATAACTTTAACATATACAACCGAGGTGCATGTTTTATTTCAAGGGGTCCCCCAAAACCAAGGGCAAGGTCTTACTTCAAAATCTGGGGGCTGACAAAGACTAGAAGGTCGTGAATAAGTTTGAAGAATGCTGACTGAAGAAGGACACTGGAAAAAGTCTTTATGAGGGTCTTATAGAGCCAAGACTTGGGGTAATCTTTAGCAGTTCCATCTATAGATTCTTTCTTCTTCTTTTTCCCTTTTTTCTTTTCATCCTGGAAAAAAAAGCAAATCCAGAATATTTGTCATACATGCTGCTTGCTCAAGGCTATTGTAATAAATTTCTGCGTACACCATGATGGTCTGCTTTGTAGATCTTCTGCTTGCTGAGCTAACCTACCTACCCATGTGGAAGCATCCGATCTGCTCAAACATACTCACCTGAAACAATCATTAGTGATCTTTTCCAGAAAAAGTAGAATGAATGAGTACTGTTCTGTTTAACACCCTCCCCTGTATATAGACGAGGTATCCTCCCTCAGAGTAAAGTTACTGATGTTAGGGGACAGACATAATATATTTACCTCAATTACAAACTATTGTTCTTGGGTAATGAAAATTCAAGGATTTCTAAATCCCATCAGAATCTCTTGGAAGCCTAGGTTTGCACACTTTTAATTTTTTAATAAAAAAATCCTGTTCCAAAATAACTATCAAAAACTGTTGCTTCTTACAGAAACTTTATGAAACCCCCTGCTCCATCTCACAATAAATTAAAATTTAAGAGTTGGGAATGGCAATTGGGTAATACTTTTGCCAAGGTTTTTTTGCATTGCCTTAGGCAGATTTGCCTTTAATCCCTGGACTGTAGATACAACAGAGACTAAAATAAAGGCAAATTATCTCTTAGACAGTTATGACCTGAACTTTCATTTCTTTCGGAAGATTTACATCCACCAATTTCACTCCTGCTAACAATGGCCACCAAGGCAAATGAAAAGGGGACACAACAATAGAACAATAGAAACCCATTAGAGGTTCTAGCCTGCCTATAGAGTACTTTCTGTTGCTTGGGTTCCATCATTTCACAGAATAGTTCTGCTTGATACCTCCAGCCTTTTACATACCAGAGAAACCAAACACCTGGCACTGACATACTAAGTTTTATTTTGTTACATGAACTGAAGTCATGAAGAAGCAGACAGGGACATAGCTTTACAGGACATTTTCATCCAAAAGTTTACCCACTAACCATCTCTTACTTCTTTCAAGGACTCTTAGTGAGATCTCTGAACACAATTTCCAGATCTGAACACCAGCTGTACCCATATTAGAGATTTCAAATATTTTGGTGGTTTTGCAATTTATTTTATACTATGCAGAATGTAGTAGAAGATGCTAGAACTTGCAAAGGTGGGTGGGTTATTTAATCACCTAGACAGAGGTAAACAGAACTCCTAAATTTTGGTAATGAGATCCAAGACTTCTAAGCCAAATATCCTTTT
>NC_092867.1:11750971-11777306 GCF_032062135.1 Pyxicephalus adspersus | reverse complement strand
GAGCCGCAGGTTGCAGACCCCTGGGCTAACCCAATAGACAACACCCATAAAACTGTATAACAAATGAGGAACTAACCACAAGAACATCCTGGCTTTGTGCCTTGCTGAGGCCATTCATTTCAATGTTGTTGCTCTTCTGCTTTCTCTTGTTTCTACGTTTCTCGAGCTCTTTTTTGGCTAAAGCAACTTCGCTCTTCATTCGTTTTTCAAATTCATCATATATGAATTTTGTCTGGTCGGCTTTGTTTAATTCCCAGAGATCTTCTAGTTCTAGCGGTCGCCTATACCCTGCTAACACAGTGCTGCCAAAAAAACAACAATATTTGTATTATTACAGTTGTCATTTTGTTCTTGTAAAGCCGGAGGTGGACATGGCGCCCAAGTTATGACAGGACACACTTTGTATGAGTTACAGAAAAAAAAATTCACACTCATCAGAAGGCCAGTTTAAATATTAAGAGTTTTCAATTATGGAAAATTGCATTATCAGTTTTTAATACAATATATGGACACCATTAAAAAATGTTCAAAACAATCGTACTTTTTTTATTTTGGTTAACTATTCTTTTAAAATTAAAACCACCTTTTGGGTCATGATTGATATTTTAATAAGATATGATGGTAAAAACAATAGTGAAACCAATCAAATGCTGAACAAGTGACTGATACATTGAATATTTATAGTCCATATTTAGCAATAATCTCTAATCCATGATGAAGTCTAATGGGTTGTGGTGTCTTGCTACACTTTGCACATTTTCAGCTCTCTTGATTATTTCTCATTTATGTTGTCACACCAGATCACTAAACCTGAAGAGGAACTACTTACCTATTATAAAAGTTGAAGGTGATCCTGCTCAGAAAGGAAGCTGTTAGCTCCGGATTCTGTGTAGAAAAAGAAATGATTTGTTTTATACTGCAAGATACAGACAGGAAAATAAGCATAATTGTAAGGAAGCTCTACCAGGGTTCAATATTAGGAAAAGCAACTGAAATAAATGTAAACCCTAAATCAGGTATGGGCAAACTACGGCCCATGGGCCGTATACAGGCCAATAGGGTTGTTTCTCTGGCCCTTTGGGTGGTCCGCGGCTCTGGCCAGTGCCACCCCGAGCAGGGTCTGGAGAAGGACCAGAGTTGCGGAACACGTCCCCTGTTTGTATCCCGGCTTGTGGAGGTGGGTGGGCTGTGTCCCTGCACACAACCCGCTCACTCTCCCATCGCAGGCTCAGATCTGCGATGGGAGAGTTGGGGGAGTTATGCCATCATGACGTCATGTTCAGTGGCATCATGATGGCATAACCCCACCCACTCTCCCATCGGCCTGGCCCCTCTGTCCGATTTTATATCAGATTTTGGCCCCCAACTGAAAAAGTTTGCCTGGTTTTTTCATTATTTTTGTTGCATTTTTCAGCAGCCTCTTTCAACCACATTCTACATCAACTAACCCCTGCCTGGGCTTGTGATAGCGATGGACTATGCCTGCTAAATATGTTACAGCTGTGTGTAGTCTCCACCAGCTGAGCCTATGATATGGTGACAACACAGAAGTATATTGGGAGTTGTCACATGGAAATAGAAAGAGTCTAAATAAGGACTTTTATGGCTTGATCACAAAGTATTATATAGTTTGTCAAGTTGAAATAAAGATTAAGTTTAATTCATTTTTGCATTTTTATAGGTACATAGTATTGTTTTAATGGAAGCTGCAGATTTAAAAAGAGTGAAAACATCTTCCTAAATTACAATTGTATTATACATTATATAATATTGTACTGATTGAATGTATTACTTAAATGGATCTAATTTATTCACCTACCCAATGAAGGGTATATGCATGCAGAATGCTAATTCCCTATAGGATTACCTAAAGTAATTATATAATAAAGCTGAGCAACACAAACTGAAAATGCAATAAAAAATTTATAAGGCGAGGTCACTGTCTGTGAAAAATTAATGACGCAACAATCAATAAGATATAGGCTTCTGAATAAATAGGAAAGTCTAGCTTAGGTTTACACCTTTTGTATATAAGAAAGGACTTGCAAACAAGACATTTTCATTAAAACTTTAGCCGGCTTGATCTCTAGATTAACAGATTGTTAAAAAAAAATCTGTACTCCTGCAATCATGGAACCTTTATTTTCAAAGGAACACAAGGTTCAAGAGGACATTTAATGTAGTGACCATGTTCTTGGACTGAAGACACCATACAATTCATTACAGCCTGTGTGAACAACTAGGTCTAAACATAAGACAAATCTGATCATACCTTTTTTGTGAGTTCACTATCCTCAGAGATGGACGAAATGATTAATAAGATAGTCTGAAGGCTAAAAGAGATGAAAAATAAGCAGTAGCGAGGTAGGTCAGGAATTTCCTCCTAAGAGCAAAAACAAAAAGAGAGAACATGTAATGCTTTAACGTGGTAAAAGAAAGCCTATATAGACCATACTGATCTGATAACAAGGATCTAGTTGTGGTTACAGGGAACAATATTGTCTTTTTCACCATACATTCTCCTTGAGGAATGAGTGCAATCTTGTCAAGAGTCACAATGTGGAACGGTTCCTTGTGGGTGTTTGGTCTCAGGACCGAACTTCTGCTATCAGACCCAAAACATGCTATATGCAAACAGTAATAGCAATTGGCGTATCAATTTAAATGAAATATAGCTTGATAACCTCTAAGTGAATGTTAGTACAGAAATAAGTTTTATTTATCACTATAGGTAATGTGTATGAATTAGAATTAAAAAAAAAGCATGGATGCCACTTTATTAAATGTTTTTTCAGGTTTGGAATTATTAGGAAATGGTTAACTCCTTTGGAAAGAGTAGGAAAAAGTCCCCCCCCCCCTTTTTAAAAAGAGCAGGAAAAGCTTAAACCGTTTCAATTAAAAAGGTTGTGAAAAAATGACTTTGAAGATGTAACAATATAAAAGGACGTCTTTCTAGAAAAAGGCAGAATTGCCCTTTTGGAGAGTTGCTATATGAACAGTTCCCATTGGAAGAATCATTTTACGTTATGTTCCAATGTCAACTGTAACATTTTTGGATACCTCACCAGTTCCTGTACCACCACCAATGGTCACCAGGAGAAATAGTGTAAGGACTACTGGTAACCTACCAGTAAGGACTCAGCAATAAAACCTTGCAAGGTTCTAACACCTTCCCACCAGAAAAAAACATTTTGCCTTTACATTCATTGTAAGGCAGCAGATGTACTTGCTGAATGAACATGGGCATATCCAAATCCTACCTTGAGTGCGGTTCGGATTAAAGACTGGAATGAAAAAATGCCGCAAACGAAGGAGAGAGTCCAGAAGATGAAGAGGGTTCCAGAATCCTTCCGGACACAATACCGTCGGCTGTGATGGACTAATAACACCATGACCTGAAGGGATGAGAAAATGCAAAATTACAATCTGTCATATATGCCATCACTGCCAGACATAAAATCCCTACAACTTTCCTATCTGCGCTGTATTCACTGAACTAATAAAGATTAGAAAAACATAATCATGGTATGTACACATCGCCCAAGGAAGTTTATTTTTGGCACCCTTCTGGTAAATATACTACTGAAACATTTTGCTATTTCCATCTACAAAAAAATGTAGATTGTGCTAGAAATCCAGTGAGCCAATAACTTGATCAATGGCAAACTCTGATAAATTACATTATTCACCACTAATGTGTCTCTGCTCTGCCCACTAACTACCCATGCCCAACAACCTTTCTCTTGTGGCAATCAACTGAACATGCAGAAATAGCCATTTTGTCAACATCTTAACAATAGTGGTTGATTTTATGGTACCCTGTGTGGTTGCACTCAGGCTAAAGGCCGGCCCTGGCCACAAATACACCTGTGTCTTCGGATTTAGGTATGCCTAATGAGCTAATAGAAACATAGAAACATTCAGTATTCTTTCAGTTGTATTCAGGATACATTTGATATGCTTCTGAGTAAGTTCACATGTGTTTCTGACCTTGTGGCTTGCATTTAATCTGTTTTTGATCCTAGTAGTCATGACACTAACAAAAAGCTATATAAACAGCCCAATACACAACAGAGATGATCCAGAACATCTCATTGGGATTATATTCACAGTCTGGCCAGACAGGACATCCAAAGAAGCCACCAGATAAAAGATAAGGGCCAGGTTATGTCTGCTACTTTATAGGGAAGACAGTCCAAATCTTGATGTGTGATGTTCTTACCCATGTCACAGCATAGAGGGGGGGATTAATATACAGGACAGTAGGGACGATTTTGTCAGGGTAAGTGCTAGCTTGTTCTGTTATGTGCTCCGACACCGTGATCCCTATTCCAGCAACAGATGTGAAGAACAGTAACAAGGTCAAGAACTGCAAGAAAAAAACAAGACAATCATTTTCAGAGTAAAGCCTTAAAAGACAACCTGTTAATAAAATCCTCATTTCACCAATAAAGCACATTAGAATTAATAAATCACATATAAAACTTGTATGTCCAAGCCCGGGCAGTCAACCAATCCTGCAGATAGTCTGTGTTTTCAATGATCAGTAACATACACAGATCAAAATATACATCCACATAAATACAGATAATTAAAAACTTTTCACAGAATCAAGGTTTTTAATACATTGACAAACACTGTTAGGACTGCTCACATAAAGGTGTTACCCTATACACAAACACAGTATACAATGAATACCCAAAAATAAAATAAATAACTATTAAGAAATGCTTATGACTGAAAAGTAAATGGATTAAATAGGTAGTTCATTTCTTCTACAATAGAGAGTTTTGTGTATACTTGGAAACATCAAATTATCTTATGACATGATCAACTTCTGTGATATTTGAAGTCTCTCGGTTCCTGGTCTAGACACACAGATCCTGCATTTTGATAGATATTTTACAATCAAACCTCTCAGACCCTAATCTTGGTGTTCCTGGTGTTCCACATTATTTTTTTCCAGGATTTATATAGCACCACATTAATAACACCTCTCATACACAGCACCCCTCACACCAGTCCTTGCCCATGCATTTGCAAATGAGATGCTTCTGTGATTATCAATATGACACCTATACACATCAGAGGTTATTTTAAGGGGAAATCAATTTTTCCAGCAGTGTAAACCAAAGTACCTATGGTAAATGTATGCAGTAGATCCTCTTCCTGTAGATACTGACACAAAATGTACATCCAGGACTGAGCAGAAACAATGGTAACCATTTGGCCACCATGCTTCTGACCTGCATCTTATTCCGAAAAGTCAAATATCTTTAAATGATTATGTATTGAGAGTTAACAAAGCTTCGCGGTGAACACTTACCTTGTTGGGTGTAGTCACACTCTCTGCAGATTCAGCAAGTCTTTCACCATACATATAGCAATACAAAAGCTGCTGGCAGCAGATTGATGCAGCTTAGAAGGAGGTTGATTATAAGTCAATGAATTCTGAATGATCGCATCTGAAACTGATCTCCAACCCAAGGGTATTGCACCTTTTTTAATATTATTATTATTATTATTAATAAACAGGATTTATATAGCGCCAACATATTACGCAGCGCTGTACATTAAATAGGGGTTGCAAATGACATACTAATACAGAGAGTGGTACAGGAGGAGTGGTACGGGCTGCACTTGTCCATCAAGCCATGCCTCCAAACTAGCCATACAATATGCAGATAAGATGTGAAATTGATCAAAAAAGCAATTTTTTTATTAATTTTCGGCCAGAATACCAATCAATATTTTAAAATTCTAACTAAACACTATAGGTAAAATAATTGGGATGGAGTATCAAACAAGTGGACGGAACATTGGAAACTTGTAGTCAGTCATTATTCTGAATGCAATTTAATTTGCAATTTACTATTACAATGACTCACTCGCCATTGTTGGAGTAATGCAATGTGTTTGCACTGGGTGACCCATCAATGTTCTGATCCTCATGCTATTAAACACAGACCAATGTCCAATGCTTGGAGCAGTTTTTATTGGTTTTTGGATGGTCTCCAGACCGGTAGGTTAGACTCTTTTTCTATTGGATTGATAATATCTTGATAAATGGAAGTGACCTCTGATAACCCATATGTGGATTGGAACAGGACATCCAGGACTATTCAACTTTTATTAGATGCCAAGAGTGTCATTGATGCAGTTTCTGTATACAAACACACCAGGCAAAAAGAAGAATGTGTGCAAGAGAAATAAACAAGGAAGATTTGTCTATTATAAATCAATAGAAAAGAACATTGTGTGAACTACCAGCAAAATTTCAACCCAACTGTGAAACATGTTGAAGAAAACATCAAAGCTTGTTTGCGCGCTTCCAGCGAGCGCGGATTTTATTGATGAATCAGGGGCAGTGTATTTTAAAACATTATTAAGAAATTGGAAATTCAAGGTTCGAATAAATAGACGAATGATGCTACAAAACTAATAACAGTACATGGTTAATCTTCAGTATAACAAACACAAGTGTTCACATATTGTAATCAGCATGGACTGGGAACATTTAATAAAGGTGTTAAATAAAGATACAATAGAAGAAAAAGATTACAATGGTGGGCTCACTCAGGTCTTCCTTCTGTCTTGAAAACTACAACATGGGTTTACCCAAGAATATGATTGGTAACTACAGAACTGGGATATGCTGTGAATTTCTCATATTCTTGGTACATATCTATAGCCTAGAGCAGTGTATTTTGACTGTTATAACATGGGGTGACCCTAGAAAAACTTTTAGGTCTTCAGGGAACCCCTGATTTACTTGCTATATCCATAGCTTAGTGTATATTAGCATGGTGGTCAGTAGGAAGAATATCTCTTATATTGCTGGCCATTGGGAAGAATGTCATCCTTACAGATTGCCAAAAATACCATTGGCGATCTGAGCTGAGAGACACAAAGTGCTCAAGGAACCCCTAGAAACCTTAGTAGAGAAACACTGGGATAGACAAACCAAACTATCACGTCATAGTGGATGGGCATGAGAGTTGAGATCCACCTTGAACAGTTTCCTTGAGATTTACCAATTTCAGTTCAAAAAGGGGACAGCTTTACCTAAGTTCTTTACCTAAGCTCTTCCTAAAGTCATGGCAAGTCTTTAGTGTGATGGTTTGTTTATTAACCAACTGCACAGTTATCTCAAGTGATTCTTTCTGAGAAAAGTCTTCAACATTACAAGAAAGTCCTACTGAATATGACTAATTACTAGCTGTACCTTGACCTGGATTACCGAGAACTTTCCCAGATATCTCAGCCATTAATGTTCACATTGGCCATGACACTTGAATTCCCCCTAAATTCCCCCAGGTAACACATAGCAGCATATATAACCTCGGGGTCTCACCTGTTTGGCCAGGTACAGTTTAGAAATGGGGGATTTCACTCTGTTCTTTTTGCAGAGGTTAAGCAGCTGCCATGGAGTGAAGAGCCAGAAGAAAATAAGAGGAATCCACACCAGGACTGTCTGTTGGAAACACACTGGAAAGTCTGGATCAGGCCGCTCCAAGAAGGAAGAGTTCTGTGTAAAAAGGATATTTAAAAACACACAACATTTTTAAATGTATTTTTTAGTGGTCAATTAGGTTTGCTGAATTATCAAACAACTATTTCAGCCCATTTATGTACATGTAGTCGATGACCACACATAAGCAAACATTGTTGGATATATTAATGTGTGTTGCATGAAGGCAGTCCATGTAATATGAATGGCTTGCCAATGTACCACAACAGATGAAGAAAACTTGAATGACCTTTTTGTGGTATGCTGCAGCTGCATTATATTGCATATATTACATTGCAATGGGGCACTGATCACAATGGGTGGCATTGCATAACACACAGAGCAGGTGTATTGCCAGGCATTGTAGTAATGTTTTTGTGTGTGTTGCCACAATGCAATGTATTAACGGGCACACACAGCCATCCTTTACATTATCCAGGAATACATTATGTACAGCAGAAGATTACAGGGTGAACACAACCGTACTCCCTCGGTGGCACCATGCTACTTTTGTCAAACTACCAATGACATTTTAACAGTTTCTGGTAGACGAAAAGTAGCAAGGCGGAGTAATCTGCACCCAACTAAGGGTCTCTTCCCTCTTATTATAACCTAATTCACTTAAATTACATAATTTCACATATTATTTTTTTTGTGATCTTTATTTGTACATATTTGGCCTTAACTTCTTTCCTAGGTTCAGGATCTTCAGCCAACTAGAATAACCTCACATGAGAGTCAATTCATTCCCTAGGTATGCCGAGAATGTACACTTAGTTATGTGCAGCTCAGAGTACATTTTATTGAAGACCGCAAATAGGCAGGTAGGTTTGTTTTATTGCAGAAGAGACATTGCCTGGTACATCTAAAATAAAGAAACTACTTGCCACCAATAAGATTTAATTCCACTTCTAAATCCTTGCAATATGCACAGATCACTCGGTAAGGAATAAAAGACAAGAGTCTCTGATAGTATTCAACCATAATTGTGTAAAAATGGGTGGCAAAAAAAGAGGCGGGATCTTAGATTCACACTTCATTATATATAAGTGTAAAGTACAAGAATACAACTAGTGGGCGGAAGATTTTCCTAAGGATGGTATAGTCTTTTTGCGCCTCAGGGAGGTATTTTTTATTGTGGTATGTGCACATGCTAGATATATGTAACTGGAAATTATATTACCAGAATGAATGAGCAATGTGCACACAGCAATGTTCTGTTCTATGTAAAGGGAAGGGTGAGGACAACCAAGAGACACCCCCCTGTGTCCTCCTCCATAGAAAATGACATAGGTAATCCCTAATCATTCATTTATTAGCTCAGGATGGATCAATAAATGATGTTGGGGGACTCCATATACATTCTAGTTTGGACGATCATCTCATGTAACTATTATCTAGCATGTGTAGACAACAGATTCAATTTAATAGAAGAACCTTTTAGGTTTGGACTGACAAATACTTATGTAGACATTTTAGTTAGCCATTAGTGAGATTCACAACATTTCCCTATTTTATTCTCCTTCATCAATTAGTCAGGAAGAAAAGTTTCTTCCTGACTAATTGATGTAAGAGAATAAAATACGGAAATTATGTGAATGGAATCATTGGAGTCATCACAATAAGTGACACAAACCTGATACGGCTCTAATTTTGCCTTTCATTCCCATAAAAAAAGGGTTGTGTATCAGTCCAAACTCCCCCCAAAACTGTCCCTACTATAGAGATTTCCATCATTCCTTTCACAAAGCTACACAGACTGCAAATACAAACCTAACCAAGTTTTAATCCACCACCACTTTATTCCTTTTGCGACTGCAAGCTGGGCTGCCTAAAGAGCTTTTAAATTCTTGCTGAATCCACTGCTCCTCAAAAAGCCAACATCAAACAATGTCTGTGTGTTTGCTGTCCTTATGTACTTAACATGTAGTAATACAAACATTCTAAATTGAACAGTTTTCATTGATTAAACATCCAATTTTTAGATAAGTGTAAAAAGATTTCTTATTATCCAGCATTTCAGCCTGGTATTATAAATGGAGTTGATGGAGGTACCCCTTGAACTGAACAAAACTTTTTTCCTAGGTAGAGGGGACTCCGGGCCTTTAAAGCCCAAGCAGAACACGTTATTTTTGTGAAAAAGCTACTAATGACATTTTAATTGTTTCTGGTAGCCAAAAAGTAACATGGCTGAGCAATCTGTACCCAAATAAGGGGTTTTTGCCTCCTATTATACCCAAATAACTTCAATTACATAATTTTCCATATAGATCTTTATGTACGTATTTGGCGTTACTCTTCTCAAATACAAGTGATCACACCTTTATCCTAAAATAGGAAAGTACAGAATATTTTATATGTATTTGACTTATGTAATATCACCCAGGAACAGAGGAACTGTGCCCACCAATTATATAGAAAAGCCCAGCAAAGTATAGAGACTTACCCAGAAGATGGACCCGCAGTATTCGTCTAGAGCCCGAGACATGGTTGTTGGTGGACTGGCTTCTCCCAGGCTTTGTGTATCCTGATATTGTGCTGCTTGGTTGTGTTATATGTTCTTCATGTCTTATGGAAGCAGCGTGTTATCACTTGGTGATTCAGCAGGTTAAAAGTCATCTCCCCCCCATCCCTTGATCTTATACTCCCAAAGGGGCATCCCAGTGCACAGCAGTCCTATTGGACTTGGGTTAAAAGTTAACCAGGTTCCCAAGTCTGAAGTTGAGAATGGAGTCTATGAGTGGGCGGCTCTTACATTAGTCCTCCTGCTATGCAGGGCACACAAGTGACTGTCATTTCTTATAATTTAACAAATTGCTCATTAGGACCACGGCGAACACCTCCTACGTACAGCCAAGTGACGTATTGGGGACTCATGATGACACTGTAGAAAATGACGAGCAATTAGAGGATTGTGTAACAACAATTCATCGATTTACCGAGTGCTTAGTTAAATATTTCTTCTTTCTCCTTTTTCAGGGCAAACAGAGTTCTTTGGTATAATAAAAAAAAATCTGAAAATGGTAAAGAAATTTATTGCAACTATTACATTAAAGTGTTTTAAATTGTAATCTTTATTACTGTACTTTTTAGGTTTTATGGATCACAGGGTCATTTTTAAAAAGATATTATTTCATATAATACATTCATTTTATATTATATATAGACATTGGCCCTGATTTTTAAAAGCTCTCCAAGGCTGGAGAGGATACACCTTAATCAGTGAGGCTGGGTGATCCAGCAAACCTGGAATGGATCTTGTCCATGATTGAAAACCCTTTACAAATGACTTTTAGAAAAAACATTCCAGGTTTGCTGGATTACCCAGCTTCAAAGTTGAAAGCGTATCCTCTCCAGCCATGGAAAGCTTTAATAAATTAGGGCCATTGAAAGGACCACATAGCAATCATGATATTCAGGTGTGATTTTTGTATTTACTGAAAAAAATGGTTAACATTTGATCAAATAGGTAAATTTTTTATCCTTTGTCAGGCATAGGAGGTGGCAATTATGTTGGGTGTTTTTTTTTGGATGTCACAGGCAACACCCAGGGCCACTTCCCGCCCCTGCTGCCTCCATAGACCTAAATTAGTGCCACCTAAAAGAATTTTCCAAGCATCCTGCCAATATTTAAGTGCTGCCCTATGTCATGTGCCCTCTGCAGTATTAATAGAAAGGCTAGATAGGCCTGTGCAATGCCAATGTTCTGCAGAGAAGGATGTTTGCTTTCTGTTTGGATGTAGTAGCCTTTTCAATAACAGACAGGATAAGCCTGCTGATTGCAGAGGTATAGCTATGGATATGGATATGACTAAGGCTTCGTATATACTCAATTATTGTCGTTGGACATGGTCTTTCATGATCGTTTCCAGCGACAAAGGAGTGGCAGATGAACAAACGAGTACTGTACACACAGCACTGTTCTGTTCTATGGAGAGGGGAGGGGGAGAACGAGCGAGCAGGACCCTGCTGTGCTCTCTTACCTTTGCTTACATTGCCGTTGTTTACCATCAATCATACATGGATCCAGCAGGATGGATCCATGATTGGCTGATGGTAAACTGCTGTACATGTCATATTCTTGCCCGAGACTAACACGACTGTTCGTATCGGGCGATATTCATCTGAAGTGTTATATATAATATACATACCAAGTGGGTACCTCTTCAAAGAGACCACTGCTTCCATATGGAGATCAAATATCCTCCTCTGCGGCATTCTGACTCTTTTCTACTAAAGTAATGTTCTGTACAAGATAATAAACTGTAAGAAATTCATTTGTTCTTTATTCTAACATACAATTTAGCACATTAATTGTAGAAAACTGAAAATACGTAGTGCTGTTCATGTGGGTGAGTAAGCAACTTCCATCAGTTTACAGAAAAGTTGCAATGTCATTCCTAATCATAACACAAGCATCTGATTAGAGGAAAGATCTGAACTCAACTCACTCCAACTCCTTCATAAACAAGGGGAGGGATTGGGGGGTCCAATGTGCACACAGACAGGCAAGTCACTCGTCTGTTAATAATTAGAGAGGGAAAGTAATCACTATTATCGCGTCTTCATAAATAGCATAGGATACAAACTTTCACCTAAAGAGAAATATACAACACTTTTTCACCCCATCGTAGGTATGGGGGTTCTGTTATTTAGGAAGTTCTTATTAATGCAAAGAAATAGTTACAATATGGAACAATAATAGAGTATTAATAAAATCACAATAAGTGTATTTATCCTAGGCCCTCCAAGACAAGACACGGTATGTCACAAATATTATTTTATATCAGCCATAAAGGCTAAGGGAAGCTGCTGGAAGCTTTACAAATGTTTTTTTCTGATTATTGCTTTCATACCAACTAAATTCATACATACGATGTCCAAGATAGTGGAAAGAGACTTTCCTATGGGTAACATCATCATGTTCCTTACATCAGAGTTTAAGATAGGCAACAAGAAGGACATGTAACATGGAGCAAAACGCAGTACAAACACATTTTGAAGGTAAAAAAAAAAACATTTGTTCATACAGATCTAAAAAGAGAGAAGATTCTAAAATTGGATCTGAGTGGAGAATCCTAACAGGCCCACAAAGACCACCAACAATATCATGCAAGTGATTAAATGTAGCAATGCTGATAACACATATTTTCGGATTTTGCATCAGCCATTGCCATGATTAGGTGATTTAGATTAAAGTAGAACTCCAGTTTTGTTAGGGAAGGTACTGCCCCCTCTTCCATTGATATAGCAAACTTTTTTGCATGTTCCTACCTATCTCCACTGTAATCGGTTTATGTTTGTCTCACCATGTGGTTTTCCCAGGCTGCTGAAAAGGAGAGTCTCATTTTCTTCATTATCACCATCTGCAATCTCAGATTCTAAGTGAAAGAACAAGGAAAACTGCAGTGACTGCATCTTGTAGATGAGTTTGAGTTAACCCAGTGCTCCTGTCTCTGGATGCAACTTGCTGGTAATACCTCACTGAATTATTTTAATGGTCTTGGTCCCTTGCTGGTCCACTAAACAAAAGCAATGAAATCACTACATTGATGTATCATCTTTTGGAAATTATATTCTGCAGTGTTTTAGCCATAAAGAGAAACTTTACGCACAACGATCTATGTCCCTGCTTTGACGTTGTGCGTAAAGTTGCCAATTTATTTGAATGGGCTGCTCAATACATCACAGTGCACATAAAAATGTGCATGCTGCATGTTAAAAGTGCGGTGTATGCATTGATGCAACACCAGTAGCAACAGGCATAAAGAAAACAATGATGTAGAAACAGATGAGGATTCTTTTAAGCAATCACGCTGTTGGTAAGTTGTCATGTGACGGTTCAGCCTCATGGAAATATTTTCCTGGAAACCGCACCAAAAATGCAGCAAACTGTTTTTTTTCGTTTTTTTTTAACTTAAAGCCCTAAAGCAGAACTAAACTCACCTCTCCTTACTCCATCACTGACACCAACATCTTCACCAAGTCATGTGCATGCACAAATCGTGTGTACATTCAACAAAAGACTGCAATAGACAAACAGTTCCTTTTAATGCAGAAGAGACATAGCATATTCCTTTTGCATAAAAATACCTGCCTGCTTGCAATGTTTTTGTTTTTCCAGTTTAAAATGTGTTAAACCAAATGTTTTTAAAGAGTTTGAAGAGAACGGGAAAAGGTTAAAACATCTCCAAGGGGTAGAACCGTTCTAGGTGTGTCTGTCTAATAAAGGACATATTCACATTCTATCCTAAGACAACTTATAGCTTAGGCTTAGCCTATAACTTATTGCTGAACTGAGCTAAACTTTTTCTTTAGAATGCCAATTGCCTGGATGTAAAACTTATCTTTTGCTTTCAGTAGTTGCAGTCACACCTGAAACAAGTATGCAGGTGAACTGTGTGACAAGTTGTCTGACAATTATCTCAATTGAGCTGCATCCTCATTCTGGGTCAGAGATTCAGAAGGTATTAATGACAGTACATTATATAATTGTGATAGCATTGGCAGTTTGTATAACCTCATAGTACAGGTCTTCTTTATTTCTGCTCTGTCTTTTGGAAATCTTGATGGCACCAGGTTTCCCAGTCAGATTACATTTTATGGACAATCTGTAAAAACAAACCTATTTTCTTCTGTTAGTGAACCATGACTTCTCATGCAGAGTATTGTGGTGCTGAAGTAATTGTATATTACCTCCACCAGCAATGGGTCCTCCTCTTCAGTGCATTTACCTGTTATAACTCACCTAACTCCAGAGGCTTCTTCTAACGCATGTGACATGTGTGCAGAACTAAATCAAGTGACAATAAACATCCGCATGGAAGAGGAAGACCTAATGCTGAAGAAGGTAGTGTATTTTTATTACACCACTATGCTACTTCTCTATAGGGGGAGGATTGGAGGGGAAGCAGTTACCAAAGAACCTACCATTTCTGTGTCCCTATAGTTTTTTTAGGGCTCAGGTGTTTTTCAATAGCTTAAACTTAAGTAACTGCCTATTGCAGACAAAACAATATAATTGGTAGTCCATTACTGAATTTATTAACCTGTGTTTTTCAGGATTGAGCCTGCATACCATTCCCTGTCACTGTCCAACTGCTACATTTAAAATACTTTGGGGTAGATGCAGTTGTGCGGAGTGTCTGTACTTAATATTATAGGTTTATTTTAAAGATATATTCTAAATAAATATGGTTCAGCAGCTACACTCCTAGCAACGTTCCCGTTTCCCCTGCTCCTGTCTCCGTAACTTTCTCCTCTCCAATGGAATCTTGGAGCTGTACCTTTCTGTAATAGGAATAAAAAATATTTACGGCAGTGTGTTAGTTTCGTTCTGCTTAAGGCTGTGAAACTGGAGCTCAAGCCGCTAAAATGCTTGAGTCAGACACAAGCCACTTTACTTGTCCCATTGCCACGTTACTTTGCAGTAACAGTGTCTGCTCTCCCAGCGATCCTGTTACTGGTGCTTGTATTGGAGTGTTCATTTAAATTTCTCTCTATTCCTGGTCGTTGGGTAAGAAAAAAAAAAAAATCTCCCGATTACAGAGCCCTCTTATCTGACCTCAGATTCTGGTTGGATAGCTAAGGAGAAGAAGCACACCTATGCACTTCTTTTTCACTCCTATCAACAAATCTCGTTACTGATAACAAGGGGAGTTCTCGGACCCCTGTCAATGCCAATGCAACCACCTTTACCATCACTCACAGCTTATTCTCAAATGCCAGGGTTGTGCAGGTGCGATCTGCCTTCATATGTCACCCACTTTTTTTTTTATTTCTCCTTGTGGCCCTTTCTGTTGTAACTCAAAAAAGATTTCTCCTAATGCTCTGGTCCTTTGCAGAAAAAAAAATCTACTCCAATTTCTTCGATATACTGAGTGAACTTTCTGACCTTAGCTCAACTGCAACAGTTTGAGGATGGCATTGGGAGATTACTGATTGACTTTCCTTAGACGGAAACACGTATGTTAAAGGGGCAACTCTAGAAAAAAAACAAAAAAAAAAAAAAAAAAGAATAATCTTTTCTACCTTTTAGGATGGACATTAAAAAACAAACGTCACCGTCCAAGCTCCTATTGCGGCATGTGCTTTGTCCTTAAGTAAGGTCTGCCTTCGTAATATCTAAGAATTATCTTTTACCTTACCAGGTGGTGTGGAATTGCTCTGCAGAGGATATAGAAACAATTACAAATAAAAGCATTAAGTAATTGGAATGTTCATTCTTTCTCTCTGTAAATGATCTTGGTAGTCAGATATATATAGATCTAAATAGATCTATATATATCTGACTATATAGATGCTGCTGAAATGATGGCACTCCAGACACCAAGAAAGAATGTATTGTAAGGCAGTCACAATCAATGCACTTACAATCAATGAGCCAAAGTTAGTGAAATCAGGGTAGATGGTATTTTCCCAATCCACTCAAATAATATACAACTAATAACTATAAATGTTAACTATTAAACATTGCACTTTAATAAACAGAGTAATTATATTATATTGTAATATATGTTAAAATGTGGAAGAAAGCAAAATGACTCCCCTATCCTTCTTGTGTAGCAGGGGAGAGAGTATAATGATCAGTTTGCAAAGGCAACAACTCGCCTTCAAGGGTCGGTGAGAAAAATGGCAGCTTGTTTCACTTATTCTCAATTTTCCCCCATACAGAGCATATAGAAAATGATTTGGCTGCCAATCCCAGCCAAACCTCTGCCATTTCTGTGACAATAATCATCTTCCACTGATATCAGCCACACACCATTCGGGTAAATCCCCCAACAACTTCAGGGTTCTGTACTGGACTCAATGGATGGCCCCTGTGTATATATATATATATATATATATATATATATATATATATATATATATATATAAATATAAATAAAAGATTTCCTTTTGCACATGAAGAACAGACCTTTGTTACAAAATAATTGTCTTATTCAGGTATGTAACCAACCAATGTTTCAGGACTACACAGGCTCCCTTTCCCAAGGCATAGTGATCTACGAGACGCTTGTCTCTGCTCCCTGCTTACACCACCAGCAGAGTGGTTGGAGATGGGAGAGGAGGTTTTAGCTGGTGACTTATCCAAAAAGTCGACATTTTCTTATTAGTAACGAAGCTATACCTTTGCGCGGCTGACCTTTTATATTTATATGTTGCCAACAGGTTCAAAGCAGCTGATGATCCCACTGCTGAAACTAAACAGAATAAACAAATATATAAGGTATACAAATGAAACAACAGGTCACAAAAGTCTAAACGTACTGCAAAACATTTTATTTTGACGTTTTAATTTTTTTTAAATTGAGCTCTATTTTGAAATCACATTGGAACAGAGAAATGACAGAAATAGCCAAAGGTGGAATATGAAGTTCTGATTGCATGATTTTTGTCCAGCTTCCAACATGAGAAATGAATTGATTTAGTGTAAAACACTAGCAGCCTCATCTATGAAATGTCTCCAACTACTAGGTCAAGTTGACCTAACATAATGGGAGCCGGGGTGTTAAGAAAACAGAGTCACAGTTGTGTCTTTGCAAGGATATGAATATTCTGTCTATAAATTCAGGGTAAGGTGACATGGTCCTTTTTTTAGTCTGCCCCATGAGCATTCACCTTCACAGTGCTTCTTTTTCTGTAACAGCAACCCTAAAATACCCAGTGCTTCTGGGAAATGTGGGAACTTATGACTTACTCCCATGTGTTCATCCCCCAGTCCAGGGGGAAGATGGAGCCATCAGGTTGACATCCCTGCCCCCTCAAAGTTCTGACATGTTATTTTGCAGCACCTGCAATGGAGAAAGGAGTGGCAGGGCATCATTGTAAAGGTGATTAGGGTGGGCTTTATAGACCCCATCATTTGGGGCTCATTGAATTAATATACACATGTAGGCATGTGTGGGAAAGATTTTTATTCCTGATCGGATGTTTTCTTGCAGGGCTCTTGAACCCGAGTGGTCCCCCAGGATTGACTGTCCTGTTAACTGTCTGAGTTTATGCTGATAACATAGATCGCTCCAGAGAGTACATAACAGTATTAAACAAAGCCCTATCGTTTTCTTCATTTTTCATAATTATGTCATCCTAATTTCTGATAATGTCATGCACACTTAGAAGCTGGAAGACATCATGTGTCATCAGCAGGAGGCCAAGCAGATAAAAGCACTAACTGTAAAGGCTTGTACAGATATTAGATGACTGTCCCAGGACAGATGAATAAACAAGCTCTATACACACAGCACCCTTCTCTTTCATAAAAAAACAGGGAGGACATGACAGCAGCATCCCACTGTGCTCGCTTTGTGGTCATTTCAATTCGGTTGATACGTTGGGGGTTGTATCAAGACTGTTCGTCTTGGGTGACAATAATCTGATGTATGCACATGTGTGTCGCCATTAGGAAGTAAGCTGTAATGGTAGTACAATATCACTCTTTTATAAATAACCCTGCACGGTGATAATAAGGCAAGACTGAATATTCATATCCTTAGAATAAAAGACACATCTTTTGAATAATTCCTGTATATGAATAATATGATTTAAGTCATCGATTACCTGACTGTGTGTTGCGATCTCACAGAGCGGTCTGTACTTATTTAAAAAGGTATCTGAGGGAAGAATTGCCTTAGGTAGTCTGTCCTGCCAAGGACAAAATAAAACAACCGATTCTGATTGGCTAGGCAGCTCCTTCCTTAAAAAAAACTTTATTAAATAAGATCTTGTGTGCTTGGTGTGCTCATCACTGAGCGATGTGTAATCCCTGCTAGAAGACAATGCAGAAAATGAAGACTGAAATGGTAATTGTGGATCCTGACTGATCCTAAACAAGGCAAAGTGGGAAGGAATGGGTAATGCTCCAGACAACACAATACACCCACTGCAGGGTTACAGTATTTGTGTGCCCAGACGTGGTCTAGCCACAGAACAACATCACAGTTCTGCTGATAAATGAGCCACAACCCTCATACATCCCATCATTCATTAGTACAAGAGCCCAACATGCAGCAGCATCCACACCAAGGCCTGCCCTCTATCTACCTATCCACCAGCCGGCACAGTTTAGCAGGAACAAGTCTCTGCTGCACTGACACAAGATCACAGCTTTAGTTTCCCTTAGAGGACTGCGTGTCATGTCACAGGAAGTTCTTCGCCATAGCATTCAACGTCCTGACTTTGGCCACGTCGGCAACTTTGATGGAATACTCTGAGGTAGTGATAGTGGCTCCCATACATACAGAGTGGTTCCTGGTAGACAGAAAACAGGTTTATCAAAGGGGGTTCCCAGAGTCTGACATAATAAACAATTACTACAAAAATGTACAAATCTCTCACAATACTTAATGCATACCTCCCCAGGATTATAACAACCTTCCTCCCACCCACTTGTTAAGGATCGTTTTATGATTATTCTAATGACAAACTGCTTCGATTTGTGTTCTATTCTATGAAGAGGACAGAGTAAAGGACAAATAGCAAATCCTTGCTGAAGGGATGCAGAATTGCAGATCCTGATGTTATGTGACACCTGTACTGGTAGTAGATTTTCACCCCAGACAATCATACATGATTGTTGTCAACAACGAAAATCTACTGTCTTTATGTATCTTAGGGCCGTTATGGAATGATGAACAAAACAGACAGATTTTTTACTTGTCATCACAGAGCCCAAATGTTCATGTTCAGTTCCAAAACCTGGCAAAAAGGATCAACCTTTGACTCCTTCACTCCTACTTAATGCTAAAAAGTTTAGTACCAGAAGAAATTGCTTGGTCAGGTCACAGTATCCAAGCTGCAGGCACTGAATGTTCAGAAATCTTTTTCACATAAGTTTGTTCCTTGTGGAAGGCATAGTAGACACCTGCGATATTTTACTTAAACCTGTATTTGTATTAACAGACATGAGTTCTCACAAAAGAGACCCATTTTTAGGATCAATTGTTATTCTACTTCACAGGCCTACTTATAGGAAACAAAATAAAAAGAAAAAAATACAATGCCTGTGTATGCTGAGCTTGCATAAAGCAGCAGGGCATGATAGGCTGACAGTACAAGGATGCGGGAATAGGCGAATATGAAGATCCACTTCCAGCATTCACACTGCCAGGAGAGTGTTACCTCCTCCCACTTTCTGCCTTTGCTTTTATCAGGAAGCTACACTATTGCCACTGGCTGCTATATCTGCACAGGGGAATCTTTGTATCACCATTCACTATGCACCTAAACCCCACCTGTCTAAGTGAATTTTACCACCTTATATTATTATATGTATCTACAGTATTACACAATAATACTTGGTCCATAAACCCCTTCTCTCTTTGGGCCTGATTTATTAAAACTCTCCAGGGCTGGAGGGTGAAACTGGGTGATCTAGCAAACCTGAAATAGATCTGGTCCAGGACTGAAAACTTATGCTAACAAATAACAAATTAAATTTAAGAAATCCACTTCAGGTTTGCTGGATCACCCAAGTTCACTGATAAAGTTTATACTCTCCAGAGCTTTAACAAATCAGGCCTATTATGTTTTTAATTCTGCAAACTCTGCTCCGTGCATCGCATTGAAAGTGCAAGACCAGGATAAATACTTTTGAATACTAGTTGAGTTTCTTGCCAGGATATATTTTTATAGGAAGCTTCAACTTTCTATTTAACCATTTATTTATCTGTTGGTATAGTTTTTTCCTTTATTAACAGCATTGTAGCTATGTACCTGTATTTCATTAACGATTCCTTGGTAGAACGTGCTGAACAGTGGAACTCCTGAACGCCAGTGCCCTCCAGGATTCTGTGCAGGTTCCGTTCTGTAATACCACCCCCTACAGAAACAAATAGTCACAGAATTTTTCACCTCTGTTTACAGCCCATTGAACCCTTGTTTTATTATCTAGGTTGTTATACAGCAGGGTGGGGAGAGAAGGTCAACATAGTGCATGAAAGTAACATACTAACAGATGCGATCGCAAACATAGCGTAAGAGATGACCTAATTATCAGTGTGCTTCTCTTTCACTGTAACAATAGAAAGCAGAGGATGTGTTAAATTGTAGTGAAATTTGATGTATGTAAAATATTATGATCAGTCTGCTGCTTGAGAATAAAACAAAATTTTGTCAGATACCTAAAAAAATATGTCATTCATGGTTTACTTTACAATTATAATTTCACATAAATCATAAACCTAAAGGTTTACATAAATTTTGAAAACATATTTGAATAACAGGAAAAAAGTACAAAGAGGTGAGGTTATGTGCAGACATTTATTTATTTTCTTACCTGGCATCACTATGATTCGACCTTTAGCCTAAATTAGAAACAAACCACAATTATTTCTAAAAGGCAGATTTGTATTTCCAGCAGATGTGCATATAGTATACTGAAGTGAGACAATATCATTACAGAACTGAAAAGTTACAAAAGTGCTTTCCATAGAAGTAAGGGCTTGTTCACACTAGAGATGAAAGAGCAGTTACAGAGCAGTGGCCAATCTACAGATACTTTATGCTCTTTATCTTTGAAATGAACAGGCTTGCAATAATAGAGATGTGGTGGCTTTAATAGGAGGTTGACTAGCATTTGCAGCACAAGAGTTCTCAGATACCACTGCAGCATCTGTTGGTTGGCTGCCTATTCCACCCACTGCCTGAATAAACATTTTGGCCTATAAACCACTAAGGAGAAACCCTTACGAGGTTGATGAGGATACACGAAGCTGTGAAGTGATTATACCACCCATATAAACTGTAGGGCACAGTCTGGAACACAAGTTACACACATGCCTATCAATGTTACCTGTTCCACAAGTCTCTTTATTAGAGGTAAGCCTTCCAGGGCAGAGCTGTCACATCCACTGGTCAGCACTCGTTCAAACCCCAATGATATCAGAGTCTCCATAGCCAGAAGAGGGTCATACACCATGTCAAATGCTGAAACAAAGAAGAAGAGTAATGATAATGTACATGGACTCTCACTGCACAGACAAAGACCCAAGGGGAGCACATGAGGTTATGGCAAGAGCAATGACTACCTGTGCATGCAGTGCTGTCCATTAAATGTTCTATTTTTAAAGCTGAAGCCTTGGATCATCATAAATCGTTCTTTCCTCTCCCTATGCTTCAAACTGTACATTTTTTCCATAAAGAACGGATATAATATCCATACCCTGAAATAGCCACCTTATAAACATCAATGACATATTGTATGCAAAATCTTCCTCAATCAGGAAGGGTCCTGTACAGTGCTGCACGCGCTCTTCCAATGAATTGAACTACATTTTCCAATATGTACTGGTACCTGCCATGATTAAGTGGTTCTGTGCATGGTGTCAGTAGAATATTTCCCATCACCAGGTACTTAGCTGTGCTTGTGTTTATTGCTGGCAATGCAATGGTCACAAGTGCTGTCTGGCACCAACCATTCTTCAAATAGAAGTCTCAAATACAATGAAATCATCCGTCATTTTGGCTGATCATTGCCAGTCAATAATAGTGAAACATTAGCAAATAAAAGAAATTAATATTTCCAACCAATTAGGGAAGGCTATGTATCCAAGTAGACTTAGTACATGGGCACACTAAACTGATTTCTGAAGATAAAGTCACCTTAGTACAGCTTTGTTCTGCATGGTACTTACCTCGGTGGAAAGTGACAGGGAGGGGACGAGAGACAGCTGGAAAAAAAAAAAATCGAAAATAATCAGCTCATGCAACAAATAAACTATGGACATATTTAAAAGCAAATGTGGGACTTATTGTTATTACTTTAGTACTTATGTCTTTGCAAAGGTCTTCATTGCATAGGTAGAGTCAACAAAACAGAACTATAGAATCTTCTGTAGGGTCAGCACTACAGAAATACATTATAGTATAAAACCAGAAGCCAGAACTCTATAATGTCACCTCGCAGTTTGGATGTTGTAAAGCTGACTCCAGGGAGATAATAAAATTTGTAACTCAGATGGACATAAAAAAATAGTTAAATGTATGTTTAAAGAGAATACCAAAATAAAGATCTACTCAGTTATATTTATAACAAGGTCTAAGCTAGAGATAGCAAGGAGCAGCAATAGCTTCGGCCAATCAGGGCTCTACACAATGCTGTCAGTCAAACACAAGGATGACTTGACCTGCTGATTCGATTTCCAATCATGGGGTTGGGATCTTGATAAATGTGCACAACTTAGCTATGGTGCATGAGGACCCTCAACTGTCTGTGATATCTGGCAGGGGTGTCTAATTATATAACTGAGCTGGGCACACCACCTGGCACTTTTCAGTGACCACCCGACTTGTTTTTGGGTGGTTACTGAAAAACTGGGTCACAACACAGGGGACACCACCTGCCTCCAGCTCCTTCCCACCCAGCTTGAAATCAATTCTGGGGGGAATATATATATATATATATATATTTGGCACCAGGCAGGGCTTTATCGTAGAAAAGGACAGGTGATGTCCCTTTTGCAATAAGTATTCTTACCTTTCTGATCTTCATACCAGCTGTCAAAATTTGCAGCTTAGCGTTGGTTATGAAGGATACGCAGATATCCCGACATCCCTTGCGGGTGTCAGGACTGTGTGAACAACTGCGTGCCTGCATAGGAGTTCCATCCAGGCCAGTCAGCATGAGCAAAGACCGGAATGGAGAAAGAAGTTAGAAGATGGAGTGTGACAGAATGGGGCCAGGTCAGTAAGTATCCCTAGGGTTCAGTTCCGCTTTAATTGGTTGTTTAAAAAAAACATTGGGTAACAGATGAATATTGTCCTCTTGTGTTTCTTACCAAGTAAGTCCATGCACAATTCTGTATCAATTCTGCCATCCTCTGTCAAGGCCCCAAACACCAGTCCATCGGCCCCGTGGACTTTGGCAAGCCGGATGTCGGCCTTCATCACCTCCATCTCTCGATCAGAGTACAGGAAATCTCCTCCTCGAGGCCGAATCATCACAAATACTGGAATCTGCACATACTGCTTCACTATCTGCAGTAGACCTGGGAAGACACAAGAAGGGCATCTTCTGATACCTTTATACATATCGTTGCTGCAGGGATAGTAGTGAAAATATATAGAAAAAGCAATAATTAAGGCAGTGTTCCTACGGCCCTTTTTAGCCGGGTGCACCACCCAGCATTTCTCAGCAACCACCCGGCTGTTTTTGTGTTGTTACTGATGAGTAGGTCACAATACAAGGTCCACCACCCACCTACAGCTTCTTTCAACCCACCTTAAAAAAAATTTCTGGGTTGAGCACTGTATGGAATGCTGGATTAGAGATATCTCATGTCAATAATATTAAAAATAAACATACCTCACCCCCTTGAAGACCCACAATAGTGTTACATCTGACAGACAGAACACAAATACAGATACCTTTCACAGTCACCAGCAATTCTAGGACATTTGAACTACTTATTGGATGATGAAAAATGTAAACCAAAAAGTATAAATCAACCTGGTTTGTCCAGCCTAGTTTTGGATAGAATAGGGAAGGATTAGCTCCTGTGCTTTGCTTTCAAATCCCTTTACAGCTCTTGTCCCACTTACCTTTCTGACCTGATAGAAAAAATACTCCCCTAGCCACTCTCTTCACTCCTCCAATGACTCTCTACTGACTTCCTCACTCATAACCTCATCAAGACTTTTCTAGAGCTGCCCCAACTCTCTGGAATGGTTTTCCTCGTCCTATTCGGCTTGCTCCTACTTTTTGCTCATTTAAAAGACCCCTCAAAACCCAACTCTTCAACCTCACCTACCCGTTTTCTTCTGTCCTCTAAAAACCCTCACTACTTCCCACCATTCCATATCTCCCTCCTATTGTGTGTTACTTCCCCCACCTCCTAGAATGTAAGCTCTTCGGGGCAGGGTCCTCCCCTCCTCCTGTGTCACTCTGTATCTGTCTGTCATTTGCAACCCCTATTTAATGTACAGCGATGCGTAATATGTCGGTGATATATAAACCCTGTTTATTATTATTATTATTAATAATAATAATAATAATAATAATAATAATAAAGCAATCCAGGGTTCTTTTTAGCCTGGTATCCATTGGCTTTGGGAATGCACCAGGATGCAAAGTGAAAAAAAGAGACATGTTTTATCTTTGTTTTGCATCAATTTCTGAATGTCATTAAAGAACGCAGGAAAATGCAACTCTGACACAGGGCAGCATGCTGCCTAAAACTGGGACAAAGCAAAACAAAAGCAACCACAGAGACTGCTCACTTACTTTAAATAAAAATCTATAGTGTTGTGTGGTAAAGGTCTCAAACACCTTTTTGAATCAGGTGGAGATTAGGCCTTCCCTTGCTATCATAGTGATAAGGGAGAAGAGATTATTATGTTACTATGCCCTGAATGAGCAAAGTGACAGGTTCTCTTAAAAAAAGATTAGCTTGTTCACATTACACAAACTACAAACACTCTACAAAGATCTATGATGATTCAACGTATTCTAGAATTTCATAAATAGGTCTGAAAAAACAGACTGGAATAGAAAGAACTATCAAATAATCGGATTAAATAGTGTGTGGGCCACACGGCATGAACTCATGAGAGAGCTGTATCAATTAAATGGGAATATAGAAATAATATCTGCTCATTCTCACCAATGGTGGGTGTGATTCCTCCTTCTAACAGACTGGCACACAGCTCAATCCGCCCAGCACCTAAAATAGAAATAGAGATAACCTGAAACAATAAGGCAACGAATACTAGTAAAGCACATTTCTACACCAGGACATACAGTGTAGTAAAAAAAAGCTGGCAAATACACACCCGAGGGGTCTCTGTAAAACACCCCTAGAGCATAGAACTGCATACCAAACACCAGATATGTAGCACATGCTGCTTCAATGCTGAACCCCAGGCAAACAGCAAAATACATATACAGGAAGTCAAGCACATCGGACATACAGACGACTCATAGATACAAACGGGGGCTTCCCTGCTCCCACGTGTGCAGGACGGAGGCTTGATGAGGGAAGGGGGCGTTTGCATGACTTGCAGAAGAAATCTTTTGCTAAACACAGCTGAGGTTGTTAGTGATCATATATATATGTTGCAATGGCCACCTAAATTTTCCATCGGAGACCTCTGTGACGGGGAGACAACCCAGCCCCCACAATTGGAAGACAGGGAACGGACACCGTCACCCTATAACAGAACCCTTCTGGCAGGATCACCAGGAATGAATATAATGAAAGCTGCAGATTCCATTGTCTCTTGAAAACCCATCAATACTTACATGAGATATTAGTGATTTAAATAAAACTCACCTCCACGTTCTGCGTTTATTGCAGACTCCACCGAATCTACACAGACCTCCATGAGGAACCCCTGGTCCGCCATCTCGCTGTACAAAGAAAGACACAATCATGAAGAAGAAGAATTCGGCATACGGGCAGATTTTAACAATATTGATTGGATATAAACAGCCATTGGCTACTGTGATTGACAAGCAGATACTCCAATGGGGGAAAGAAGCAGATTGTTTACACATAGTGAGGATTTTATACATCTCCTGGCACCCTGGTGATATAGAACATTCACATATTGATAAATATAGAAAATATATGGCTGTTCTGGCATTGAATGGGAAATATTACAACGTCACCATATTGTACCCAGCATGGGCCGGGTGCTTATGGATCAGATTTACCCCCTACCTGGGGTCCCTGTTGTCCCCTATAAGCCGGGAACATTAAATCGGGTGGCCCCGTCCCTTATTGTCTTCCTAACCCCAATGTAAATGTTTTTCTAATCCTAAGTGTGCAGGCTGGCATCCCCGGCCCTGAGACTGAGCTGCCATCCCCCACCCTGAGACTGAGC
>NC_092867.1:11703034-11750797 GCF_032062135.1 Pyxicephalus adspersus | reverse complement strand
TCCCCGGCCCTGAGACTGAGATGGCATCCCCGGCCCTGAGACTGAGCTGGCATCCCCGGCCCTGAGACTGAGCTGGCATCCCCGGCCCTGAGACTGAGCTGGCATCCCCGGCCCTGAGACTGAGTTGGCATCCCCGGCCCTGAGACTGAGCTGGCATCCCCGGCCCTGAGACTGAGCTGGCATCCCCGGCCCTGAGACTGAGCTGGCATGCCCGGCCCTGAGACTGGGCTGGCATCCATGGCCCTGTGACTGAGCTGGCATCCATGGCCCTGTGACTGAGCTGGCATTGCACAGGCGGGAGTCACCCTGAGGTCAGTGTACAGACCAGGGGGTGACACACAGCTTATGGGGTCACCCTGGCTGGCCTATATAAAGGTACAGGAGAGGTCACATGACTGTCCTCCCCCCATATCCTCAGAGGAGGGTACACAAGCAGTTCACTTCCAGCCATCACATAGTGAATGTTTACCTCCCAGCATCACCATTCCCCTCTTCCCTCCCTGCCCAGGATCCGCACCGCCCTCTACTTTTTGATTGGCCGAGCGCACCACCTGCCTTTATTACCATTGGACGTCTGAGGACGTATATTACCCCCTATAGGAGAAGAGCAACATCCGCCTCGCCCGTCGTTGGGCAACCACGCGAGCTTCCCATTGCCTAAAAAACAGCTGACAGACCTCCTCTCAAATAATGACATCTCATTGGCCGAAACTATAGCTGCGTAGCTGAACGTCCTGCGAACTCTGCGAAGCTAGCGGCGCCATCTTGATTGTGGTATATTGCCCGAATAATAGTGATGAATATAATAGCGTGTAATAATGTTTTCCGATGTATTGATCACATCTAATACGGGGATCTGTCTAATTCCTCAGGTTCGTGTCGTTTATGGCGAAGTCTCATGGCAATGATGTCAAAACTCGTCGCGATGACGTATACGTCAATATGGCTGCGCGCATGTAAGTGACACTTCTCTGCTTCTGGGTAAAGTGTTCGTATGCGAATGTGAGAGGTAAGAAGGGGGCAGTGCCAGGGCTGTGTATTGGGGAGGGGGGCAGACTTTTGGTAAAGAAAACAATATAAGGGGAGGGCTGTACATTGGGAAGACATAAACAGCACTGAGAAAAAGAAAGTACACCCCTTCCTTTACATATTGGGATACAAACAATTCATGTGATCCTTATCTGGATCTAAGCTGCCATTGAATTGTGTGAGATCGGTGCTTTGAATCACCAGCATGCTGCCAACACAGGCCTGCTACGCATAGGCGTCTCCTAGATTGTAAGCTCTTCAGGTCAGGGTCCTCCCCTCCTCCTGTGTCACTGTCTGTATTCATCTGTCATTTACAACCCCTATTTATTGTACAGCGCTGTGTTATATGTTGGCACTATATAAATCCTGTTTAATAATAATAGTAAAACACTTTCTGTATGTTTTATAGGTCCAAGCTGAGAGGGTAACAATGTTTATTTTAACCCTTCGTTCCTGCCTGACACAAGGCCGAGTGCAAGCTCTACGTTTCATCCAAAGTGGTGGAGGCAGGGTAAGTGGTTTTATTTGTTATTATTATTAATACACAGTAATTATAGCGCTGATATATTACGCAGCGCTGTACAAAGTCCATAGTCATGTCACTAGCTGTCCCTTACAATCTAGTGTCCCTACCATAGTCATATGTCAATATTATTAATATTGGGGGAAACCAATTAACCTAACTGTGTGTTTTTGGAATGTGGGAGGAAACTAGAGGAATCTCACACAAACAGGGAGAACCTGCAAACTCCATGCAGATATGTCCTGGTCCAGATTCCAACCTGAGACCCAGCGCTTTAAAGCCCAGCGTGCCAACCACTGCCCGTAATATATTTATATAATCCATTTTACTTTATTCATTGTGTTTTATCAGAAAAGTTACCAAGCAGAGAATACTTCTAGCCCACGTACACATATGTGTGTATTATAGTGGGGAGGCTTCAGAATAATTGCACCTTTGATTAAATGATAAAAGTGGAGTCAGATACATATATTATATAAATATACATGGGTGGTGCTTTACCTGCCAGGGAATTTGAATTTTTGCCTATTCATCCCTAAGATTTACACAACCCTGTCACATAACCAGGTGAATGACACCGCCTTTTTTTTTACTATTATGGAATGCAGTGTTCTCTCTCTATTCCCGGCCTGTGATAGTGAAGGTGGAATAGCACTTCTGAGGTGTTTTCTGCCAGCATGGTAATTCTCAGCATCTTGCATCTTGGTAATTCTCAAGCAAAACACAATATAGGCTGCCAGCTCTACCCATCATAGTCTAATATCTGTTGTATTAGAAATGGTCGAAGACCTATAACACATCCAAATCAGGTTCAAGTTGCATTTAAAAAAAAAAAAAAAAAAATGTGTGTATATATATATATATATATATATATATATATATATATAATATATCTAATTTTATATATATATATATATATAAAATTAGATAAATAATTTCCTGATATAATAATAAACACAAAGTTTATGACTTTTGTATTGCCCAAAGGTCAGCTGTCACCATTGCACTGTTGTCCTTTAACCTTGATGATTAATTTGTAGCAGACCAATGTCTTACACAGTAGTGATCTCCCCAGACTTTATTAGCTGGGCGCACCACTGGGCAATTCTCAGTAATCTTCCGGCTGTTGGGTGAATCTGTGGAGAACACTACACAGTGTATGCTTTTAATAAAATGTCTACAAGCCTGTACCAGAAAATATGCTAAAAAGGGTAGAGGAGAGAGCCTGCAATGTTTTTTGATGTCATATAAAAGAAAGTTAAGCTTTACTCTTGCCTATGCTCATACTTGCCAGTAAGTATATTCTTGTTCAGGGAGTGAGCACCTCTAAACTAATCTAGGGCAGTGGTCCCCAACCCCAGGGCCACAGACTGGTGCCGGTCTGTGGCAGGTGAGTTGGGGGCTGCAAATGACAGGAGGCAGAAGCGCCGGCAGCCCTCTATACACTGCTCTAAAGCTAGTGACCGTATGATAGCAGGAGCGCAGCCAGCAGGAGCTTCTGAGAATGGCAGAGCAATGTATGTAAGGCTTACACTTCTCTGCCACCTGACAGCACACCAGCTTTCCTACACTACTCCGCAATCCTCAGCTGGTATAGCATACACCGGGCCGTGGCAAAATTTTATTCTATGTTACCCGGCCCTGTTGTCAGAAAGGTTAATGACCACTGCTCTAGGAGACTCCATCCTTGACGTAGCTATGTATGCACAGAAACAAGAAATAAAAATGTGTACAGAAACAAGGAATTAAAATAAAATTGAGTTGATAAAACCATTAGCAGTTCTTGCACAGTTTTCACAGGTCATCAGGAGTACGGTAAAATATGAAAGGTTGGTTTTACAAATTGACTAAATGTGCTGGAGAGAAACCACGGGGTTTAGGCTACACTCATTCTCTATGTGTGGTTATTTCAGCAGAATAGCCTTCAATGGAAACACACCTTACAGAAAAGATGGAAAAGTACTACAGTATCAGAGATGGCTTCTCCTTCAGGAGCAGCCGCGCGGTCTGTACCAAATGCCACTGCAAACAAAGCAATGGGTCGATGGATGCTTTTGTGTAGCGGCATGGTAGGGTGTGCTGTCCTCCTTGGAGGAATTACTAGGTAAGACTTTGTCTTGTATTTTCTATCAAGATTTGTCCGATAAAAATTTTGATGCTAGAATTACAGCTATAGATTTTTAGGAGAATGTTCTTTGCTTTATTCTTCTCAGGTTAACTGAATCTGGCTTGTCAATGGTCAGTTGGCACATCATTAAGGAGATGAAGCCACCATCAAATCAGGAAGAATGGGAGGCAGAGTTTAACAAGTACCAGCAGTTTCCTGAGTTTAAAATGTAAGTAGCAGGATGCAGTGTGATGATACTAAGAATTAGTAATTGATATAAATAAAAGAATTTAAGGGATCAGCCATAATCTTATGTAGCATTCACTTAACAAGTAAAAATATCCCAGCACTTGGCACAGGCTCACACTCCGGGTGCCAATTCCAGCAACAAAAATAATTGTATTTTGTAAACCTCAGCCTTTGCTATAATACACAGTACAATAGATACATCTGCTGTTACATCACTGTGACAGGTCCTCCTAATGTTTTTCTTTTCATCATTAAGATTAAATCGTGACATGACACTTAATGAGTTCAAATTCATTTGGTTCATGGAGTACTCTCATCGTATGTGGGGACGAGCAGTGGGTCTGGCATACATTCTACCCGCCATTTACTTTTGGAGGAAGGGATGGTTCAATCGTACAATGAAAGGTCGAGTACTCTTCCTATGCAGCTTTGTCTGCTTCCAGGTAAGGACTGATAAAAAGAAAGGGACATAACATTTCTTCTCTTTGTAGTGATTGGCTGTTCACATTCCTGTCTGTCTTTGTATAGGGTCTCCTAGGCTGGTACATGGTGAAGAGTGGATTGGAAGAGAAACCAGATTCCTATGACGTTCCTCGTGTCAGTCAGTACCGGCTAGCTGCACATTTAGGCTCTGCCTTAGTTCTGTACTGTGCCAGTTTTTGGACAGGACTGTCTCTGCTCTTCCCAAGACAAAAGGTAAAACATTGTACTAACATGGTATTTGTGAAGCCAAAAGATCAGCTTTAAAGCCAGGAAATTTTCACTCTTTAGAATGAGTTCAGCAATGGCAGCTTCCAGAATCTCTCAGTACCGGTCCACTTTAATGTAGAGATAATATGAGTGCTGCAAAGCCCCATTTAGGTGTATCAACTGCTCAGGCATTGCTGGAGTATATATTAGGCAAAAAGTGGGGGCCACAAATAAGGACACATTGAGAATTGGGGGTTCTTAATATTGAACAATATTTATAAAGCACAAACATATTTTACGCAGCACTGTACAATAAATAGGGGTTGCAAATGACAGACTGATACAGACAGTGACACGGGGAGGACCCTGCCCTGAGGAATTTATATCTTTCTTAGTTTAGATAATCCTTAAAAGGGAGAGAGATTATGCAAAAGTTGTTATTTTAGGTTTCTATCTTCTTTTCCAGCCCCAAACCAGTAAATCCTTGCATTGCCTAAAAAGCATCAATTTTATTTATTCTGGTATACTGATTGCATCTAGGCATTTTGGCAGTGGAAATTAAATCCACTTTAAAGAACTTTGCAAACCCTTTTTTAAGAATCATTTTGATCCCTTTCTTGATATATTGATGTTCTGAAGGGCAGTTAAGGAAGGATCACCCTTCAGGATTAGGATCATATTTGCTGTCAGCTGAATGATATGGAATTTATTATTCTCATATTTCATTATTATATCTGATATTGTTTACCATATTGTGAAAGAAAGAGTTTATGTATCCCACTTTTATTTGTGTTAAACCCACTCTGCTATCACAGTTTACAAAGCAGATCATGGTAGTCAAAGTATTGGACCTCCTATGTGTAGTTTTTCTGACAATTGACAAGAAGCCTCTGGGAAGAAATATTAGGTATACATGGAAATGTACTGTAATGTAATCCAATCAAACATGATTCCTTTTTTCCCCTCTGAGAATGTAAAAGTTGTACTGTTGCTAGGAGAAAAGACGCGTGTTCAATAAGTATTTATTTCCAATTTTTGTTTTTCTCTGAAGTTGCTTGAGACACGTCAGCTGTTGAAGTTGAGGACGTTTACACATGGAGCAGCAGGCCTGGTCTTCCTCACTGCACTCTCAGGTACATTCTATGAAAATAGTGAACTTGTAGAATATGCATTACTCAAATCTGGTTTGGTATACCTTGGGAATAGTGATCTTGTATATTTGACCTGTGAAATGGCTCATGACTTGTTTAGTAGGAGAAAAGGTGATGGACTCTCAGCATCCCTTGGCACAGTTCCATCCCCTCTCAGCTGGGGAGATATGATGATACTCCATAGCAGTGCTGCGGATTGCAAACTTTTGCAATATGCTATAGCTAAAAAAATGTTATATTGAAGTATTCTTCATATATTAAGCAGCTTTGTCTGAATGCGTATGTTCTGCCTAAAATAACCTAAAATCTTGCAAAAATTCTAAAGGCTTTTCTTGGTCTTTTTTAAGGGGCCTTTGTGGCTGGCCTGGATGCTGGACTTGTTTACAACTCCTTTCCAAAGATGGCCAACCGCTGGATTCCAGATGATCTCCTCGCCTTCTCCCCAGCCATCAGAAATGTATTTGAAAATCCCACAACTGTACAGTTCAATCATCGCATCCTTGTGAGTAATAAAACCCTTGCAGTATATTTGTCTGAAGTTTAACCACCTCAAAGCCTTGTGTCTGATGGAGCTTTGTTCATCCTGTAGGGGATCTCCTCTGTAGCTGCCATTACTGGATTGTATTTTTACTCCCGGAGGATCCCCCTCCCTCGGAGAGCCAGGCTGGCTGTCAACAGTCTACTTGCTGTGGCCTATTTACAGGTAACTCCTATGTGATATGTTATAGATGAATTCCAACATGTCAGTTCTATTGTTATCATGTACAGGTGAACCATTTGAATCCTGTGTTCCAAGCAGCTCTTTTTTTTTTTTTTATCCTGACCATTTAAAATGTTATTGCTTTTGTGTCTCACTCATCTTCTCCGCATATATTGTGGGAATAAGCACTGGCTTAGCTGTGTAATTTCAGCCTTTTACATTATTCCTTTGTCATTTTAGGTGACGCTGGGAATCAGCACTTTGCTTCTTTTTGTCCCCACTTCACTGGCAGCCACCCACCAGTCCGGCTCACTGGCTCTCCTCACTGCAGCCATCTGGCTTATGAATGAACTGCGACGTATGCCAAAATAAAGATTTTCATCCAATCAGATGTGTTGTGCTGGTGTGGGAGGAGGAATATTTCATGATAACAGAATCCAGCATATCATTCTGATTTTATGGTAATGGGATCAGAAACAACATTGCTGTAAATAAATTTTGTATTTGTATCTAATTTCCCAAAATATATGATGAGATATTTCTGGGTGTTTTTACATTATTACAATTCAAATATGTTTTATTTATGCTGAGATGCCCCAAAAGAAGGATGTATCAATCTGCAAACCACTAATGCCTAAAAAGGAACAAATATTAAAAAAAACTGGTAACATTTTTGGTTGTGGTTTTGTTTTTTTTCGGAGTCATATAATGCTCTGTAACTCCTTGTATATGAACTTCCTTCACTAGGGAAGCAGCACAACCCCTGCACCGCTTCACAATGAAGTGTCAGGCTTTATAAAGAAATCTCTTCTTAGGATGTGATATTAGAAGCTTCCTGTGCTACCTTGTACAAAATCAAGAAACTTTTGGTTGTCATTCTCTTCCACTTTTGTAAATCAGCTTATAAATTAAATAATACCTAATTACCTAAACAGACAATAAATTACACCGACAATTGCCCTAAAGCTGCATGAAACTTGGCTTCCTCAAGAATACTGGAACCAGGAGTGGAGTCGTAAAAAAAGAAGTGGAGGCATGGTAATAGTGAAGGCTATCAATGGCGAGCGCACAGGGAGAGCCTATATGGGGGTCTGGGGGCATTCCCGATAAAAGGGACAGCATGGTGTGCCCACCCCACTACACTTGAACTCCTAGCATCATAAAAAAAAAAGCCTAACACTGCATAATGATGTAAATTACCATTGCTGACAGACTTGGATTAAGCATGCACCTGGTAAAATCAAGCTGAAAAAGAAGTTAGACTCTGACACAAACATTCCCTGGAGGGAATCTTCCAGGTCCATGGATTTCAAGGGCAAAAATTGATTCTGACTAGGGAATGTTTGGGGGAATCTCAGATCCCTTGTTTTATAAATAGAAGCCAATGTGTTTCTTTCTTGTGCAGTGTTGGGTAGGTAAATGACTTCTTTCCTATGTGATCATTGAGTATATTTTTCATACATATTGTATACAACAGCTCCTATGTATAGTGGAATAATGGTGACGTGTATATGTAAAATGATATAAGTGATCATTCACTGTGACCACACGAATTCAGGAAACCAATGCACACATACCAAAGATCCTGCCAAGTTGATCAGCTGGAGCCTGGAGTGCATTATGTTGCTTGTATAAATGTGTGTGTCTGAGAACCAGTCATGACTGAGATCAATAAAATGATAAATTTGTATTAAAACGATAAAGTGGAGCTCAGTAAACTGAAAGATCTTTTTACACTGCCAAGGCTGCTTTTGCAATACACCAAATATCTCTAAATCTATCATAGCAAACTATTGGAAATCAAGTCAGCATGTAATCATGGCTTTTAGGTGAACCCAGCAATGATAACTCCATGCACACACTCCCTATGCTCGCCATACTCCTTCAATGCTTTGTATTGCTGCATCCTCATACACTGATGCTCTGTGTAATCCCCGAGCTGATTGACACACCACTCAGCCTATAGGAGTGTAAGAAGCAACATCCAGCAGCCAATGAGAGCGGTGTAGGAAGGGGGCGGGTCTGGATGAAGGATACATTGTATCCATAGAGGAACTGTCAGCTGCAGCATCATGACGGCTCACTCCTTCACCGTGCCCATGATCATCTTCACCACCTTCTGGGGGCTCATCGGCATCGCAGCACCATGGTTCGTGCCTAAGGGCCCCAACCGAGGGTAAGAGCCAGGCCTGTGTGCCGGGAGTGATGGGGGCTGCGGGGTCAATGGGAGGCCATGATCAGAGATAGAGGGGGCAAATAGGGCAGATTTATTCCTATCAGATCGCTGTGTATGTCATCCGTATACAAAGGCCTATCCTGTCCTCTATATATATGTATATGTATGCAGCATGTATGGGGGCAGTGATATGTACTGCTAGACACTGATCATCCATATACACAGACCTATCCCATCCACAGATCTTCCATCTATATACACTGATCTGTCCTATATATATCCAGCATGTATGGGGGGCCACTGATAGACATCAATCATCTGTATACACAGGCCTGTACTATGTACAATATGTATGGGGGGCCACTGATAGACATCAATCATCTGTATACACAGGCCTGTCCATCGTAGCCTCCGCACTCCTCTCCTTCACATACTGCCCCATCGTAGCCTCCACACTCCTCTCCTTCACATTCTGCTCCCTTTCATTCTCTCATCCCTCCTCTTCTGCACATAAAGTTGTAGTGTATATAAACATCTAGTTGTCTGCCATGATTGAGGTTTATAGGGTCACCTTATATCAGTGATTGGATAACATAGCTGGGATCATAGCTGTAAAAAAGAACATCCATGTATCAGTATTGACTTAATACATAAATTTGGCTATTTAGGACCTACTAATACTCACCTCACCAGCGCTCCTGGGGGTTATACTTGTGTTTGCAGGTATGGGGGGGGGGGTGATCTCCATTAATGTGAGTATTGATACGTCCAAGCACTGTCACATGTACCAGTGGGGTGCAGAGGTAGCAGCTTTTCAGACCTAGTGTTTGTTTCCTGAATTGGCAGTGACAGAGTCTGTTCAACTAGAAGTGCTAGGTGAAGTCTGGCGTGGTGATCTTACTGCTGGAAAATCATAATAACCCACTGAATGCTATGTGTCTTATTATTATTATCATAATATATGTTATATAATATGGATGACCCAGAACATGGCCTCCAGTAATGTCTCTCTGATCTTTTCTCAGGGTCATCATAACAATGCTGGTGACAACATCCGTCTGCTGCTATCTCTTGTAAGTATGTTCATCACCCAAATTATTAGGGTGTCAACATTGCCACCCCATTGCCAACAGCACCATTATAATTATGGAAAACACTAATACTCCACCCCGATATCAGACCCCAAAGCAATCACCTATTCTCCTATATTGTTGTATTCTTATTGAACTTTCTGTTTTGGGTGAATGATGACACTGATAACCTTTACCTTGTATTCCTAGCTGGCTGGTCACTATCTTATCTCAGGTGAATCCATTATTCGGCCCACAGCTGAAGAATGACACCATCTGGTACATACGATTTGTGTGGGAATAAACATGTCAGATGTTCGGTTAGTGATGGTATGTATTTCCTCTATCTTATACTACCCTTTTTCCCTTATAATAAGGCACTGTCTTATATTTTTTGAAATGCCAAAATTTGCCCTAGGTCTTATTTTCAGGGGGATGTCTTATTTTTCAATGAAGAAGACTACAGTACACATTTATTGTTGAAAATCACTCCTGTGCCATTGATTGTCCCCTTCTGATCACTCATGTGCCATTGATTGTCCCCTTCTGATCACTCCTGTGCCATTCATTGTGGCCTTCTGATCACTCATGTGCCATTGATTGTCCCCTTTCTGATCACTGACTCACTTTTTTCTGGCTTCTACGGCCGGGTAACAGACTCTGTTAGGGCAGGGATCAGCAGCTTGCTTGTCCTTTGAAGTTACATTCAGTTTCACTCTGCACTGCAGCCAGCATCGAGGAGTCACACAGAGGCACACCGTATCAGGTATCGGAGGATGTCTTATTTGCGGGGGGTGCTTTATTTTAATTGTTTGAGCAAAAATCGGGGGGTGGCTTATTTGATGGGGATGCCTTAGCAACTCGGTAATGTTAAAGGGGGTGTCAGCAGTCACATTTCACCATTAGATTTTCTGCAGCTATTATTTGTTCCATGCTTGTACAGCATCTGACCCCCAAGCATTGCACCCTAAATATTCCTATAGAATATTCAAAGAAATGAATGGTAATCCTTACAACTAAAAGAATATAAAATTCCATGGCCGCGCAGGCTGCTTTCCTGCAGTGAGGGATTCTGGTTGCTGTAGGATTTTGAATTATTACAATGCAGATTTAGGAGTCAGGCTTATTAAACACCCACAATAGAGGAATGCAGAACTGACCAAACATTTTTCTTTTTGCTCCTAATTGCATTTTTTTTGCAGACGGTACACTAACCCTTTATCTTGATGTTTTCAGGTGTTCATGGACCAGTATAACGTGTTGTTCCTCCTATTCCCTTCACACGGCAATGTTACTTCAGACAAAATTCTATGGATTCCTACAATGTCAGACCACCATGAAGCAGAAACCAAGTTCTCCTTCATTGTTGTCAATGTACGATCTGACCCTTGAGACATTTATAGAGACACTTTCCTTCCTAAACACAAATTGTTTAGTTCCTACTTCCTGAAATGTGAATATTAGTGTTGTTCCTCATCGGTTTAGTATCTGTCTGAAAGGACCCCATCTTGAGAAACATATTGCTGTTGTTACTGCAGACTCCTTCAGAAATTCCTAGCTGTCTGGCTGGTAAGGAAGGACAGAAGTATTGTAAATGTCTCCTCTGCCAAGTTCTCATTGACCTGGGTTTGCTGGTCATTGAAGGAAAGGGGGAGATCCCTTCCATACACCTCACACCCTGGTGACATCACCCTAATACTACAGGTACCGTCATATAATACTAGCAGGGGTCTGCTGACCACACATGGCAATGTCTTCATTATTCGATATCAGCGAGGATGACTATGGATGTATGCAAGCTGCAGTCTAGAATAAGGTTTCCCAATGGTAGAATAGTGACATGTGATTGTTGTAAAATAAAAAATGTATTTATTTATCATAATAAATTATTAATGTGAACTGAACTGCCTTTTATTAAAGAATTCAGTGTATAGAGCAAATTCTGCTATACCTATAGATTCTTGCACTGGAGTTAGAATTTTTTTACCTTTTTCAACCCAAGGTATCTAATAAAGCGCTCAGTGCTGTCCCTGTAATCCAGCAGATATCTCCCGTCATTTTATGGGCAGTGCCTGAAGTGGACAGCTATAGACGGCGGTGGTATATATTTCAGATACCCGGAATAATCATGTACATTGTTTAGAGATATAAGGAGACATGAATACTGGAGACCAGAATGTTGCTTTAATACGAAATGATAAAACATAATGAACAGTCTAACACAGAAGTTATGGATCACATGATATGAATGTACAGAGATACCCAGCAATGTAGACTTGTGCACCAAATACATTTCTGAATGGTAAAGGCAGAAACAGATTTGTTGCTCCAGACATCAAGCACTTTTACATTTTTTTACATCAGGCCAGGCAGCACATAAGGAAGAAAAAACATATGACAGGTCATCTTTAACACTCACCTAAATGACACATTCACAGTCCTGTCTAAACATGATGCTCACTGGAAGAACAGAACGCTCCACTGACACCCAATACACTGCTCTTCCTTCACACAATAGGATTGAGGTAAACAGAAAAAAATCCCTGTGAATAGCAATGACCCAGTTAGGGTGAATGAATGAATATTAACTGTTGGTTCACATACCTAGGGGCACCCAGTGATGATAGAGGAACAATACAACATTGCTGGGTGTGAAATAAACACAGAGAAGGACGCAGACCAGTTATACTTATGTATGCCACTTCAGACACTTCCCACAGATGACTTGTTGATGAGCAGCAATTGTTCAGGAAAATATAAAATGATCAATTTCTTCCCAAAGATTGGTCAGCTTGGGGTGTCCGCAGACAGAGATGGAGAGCCGCAGACATTTGGTGATTTCTAATCTGACAGTAAATGATCAATGAAGAGGAAGTGCCTGCAGCACACTGAGGAGCCATGAAATGAGTAATACAAGCGGTGTATACAATTCTCCAACTCGCCCACTCCTGTTGTACTAGATCAGACATTGTGCTCATAAAAAAGATAAAATCAAAATGTATTCAATCCCATGTAAATAGATAAAATATTTTGTAATTCACCACGTGGTGGCTGTTTTAGTTCTGACACCTCCACCCCTGGTGCTCTTGCTAGCATTCACACCTCTGCCCCTAGGGTGACAATGTTCACACACCATACTTATATCCAGATCAGTAACATTGTCACCCTAGAACAGAAAGTGTGTTAGGACTACAGAACATGGAAGGTTTCTGTAGGCCACACTGAGATATAATAAAACTACTAACCAATTACAATGCAGAAAATATATAACAAAATACTTTCAATGGTATATTCACCAAAGCAAAATGGAGAAAAGAAGAAAAGTTCATTATTAGAGATGCTAAAAATGTGCCAGCTTGTAGCAATGACTTTACAACCTGCAGCTCTTGAACAGTTCATCTCATGATGCACTGCAAGGCCTCAGCCAACATGGAGAAGCACCACAAGAACATTATGGCCATATATCTTAGAAGACCTGACAAAGGTGGCAGACAAGGGTGCCTTCTGGGTCTGAAATTGGAATGTGAGATTTTGTACTTCTTGAACCATTGGAGGGTCTACCGGTTCACACAAAGGAAAAACCCTTATTCACATGTAATTAAAGTGCAAAAAATGTTTAGAAACCAATGAAATCCCTAACATAGTTAAAATGGTGCATTGCATTCAGTACGTTGAGTCGACATAACAAATAGATCTGGTTCTAAGTGGGCCCTTTGTGGGATGAGTCAAATGCTGGGTTACTCTATTCTGGACATGGTACTAAACCGAAAATGAAGGACCACCTGAATCCTCTGTAATGTATACTGAACAGGAGATCTAGTGGTGAGAATGAGCAGCTTTGTAATAGCAGTGGTATTAGGATAGATGGGGGAATCCAACACCAGTATATGGTAAGACTGCAGGGTCCACTCAACACTGAACTATACCTGCTAACATATGACCTGGTAATAAAATCTTCACTTTCTTTCAGAGCGCTGGGACCGGAGCCATCTGGTATGTCCGAACCAGAACTGGGCACGGTTGTTTCTCCAGCTGGCCACTACATAACCACTGTGTACTGTAAGAAAACCACAGCACCCAGTGTGGGACACCCACATATCCAATACATCTGGAAGAAAGCAAATAATTTATTTGCAGCCTCATGGAGGCCCATGGAGTGGGAAAAAATATTTATTATCTTTTTTTTCCCACAAATATAGCAGCCTAAAAGGACCACATGCACAGAGCTATGGCATGCCCACTTACCAGAACTTTACAAGGTAGCTGATCGGGGGGATGGCAATGAAGACAACCTACCTATTCATGCCAAATAGACCTTTTAAATCCTTTGTAAAGTCAAAGTGCTAAAGGTACAGGCAGCCGCTTCCTACTACCTGAGGATGTCCTGGCTTGAGAGGGTAATATAGACAAATCCTCAAAAATCAATTAAATTACAGGAAACGGCTCACCAAACTGAATAGTTGTAAGATGCTTCAGGTCAGAGGAATGGGGCATGGAAGGTAAGAGCTGAGGGTCGATGCGCTTCTATTTGCTCTGAGTGGATTTCCGCATTTTCATACTATGGGAAATCTATGGGAATGCAAATATCATTTGAAGCAGGTCAAATACAAATCAGAAAGACATTATTTAGGAGAACGAATGAAGTGCCAATGCAGAAACTTATAACAACCAATCAGAATTCATCCTTTACAGACCTGACTACGGAGAACTAAAACTGGATGTTATGGGTTACTGAATTTTTCACATCACATAGCTCATAGTATTAAATTCACAAAAACATAATAAAGTGAATTTTCCATGTTGTACAAAACACTTTGTACGGTTCAAGGAAATTATCACAGTTTGTTACTAGCTTATTGTGTTCATGGCTGCTTTGCCTACTATAAAAAGGACCCTGATCAGTAAAACGTAGCACTGCTGCTAAATCATTACAGGAACATTATGGGAAATTAACTACACGTTTCCTGTATTTCTAAAGTTTCCAGAAGGGAAATCTTCCTATCTTTCTTAGTTTTCCCCCCTTCCCAATGCAGACTCACTTCTCCTGCTGCACCCAGTAGGGCTGCCATGTAATGTACAGTAATGTTGTGCTTACATTTCTGACAGATAAAGTGAACAAGTCAACCGACTGGTATCTGTGCAAAACTGAAATGTTAACTTGGACTTTCCCTTTGAGGAGGTTTCTTGTATAAATTATAACACTTTTAAATGGCTACATAATTACTGGTAAAATAAAAAGCTGCTTGTTTAAGAGGAAATCAACACTTGTCGAATGATATGGTAAGGATGTGTAAAGATTAGCTCTAAAAAGAGAGCCTTGTACTGGAGTTGCTGCCTCAGGGCAGTAGAAAGCAGCACAAGTCCCATAAATTATACATTTTTTGTGTTCCTCCTGGTGAGGATGCAACCAATCAGGACACAAGAAGAACAATGTCATCATGGTATGCATCCAGAATTTTCCCCTCAATTATGTATCTGCCGACACATTCACTTCTGATAAATGAAGAGTAACCGACCCTAGAAATAGAGTAGAACAATAGAAAATTGCATTGGCTCTAGGACATGATTTTATGGCCTTCTGGTAACCAACAGCAATTTACCAGGAAGCCAATATTTAAATTAAATGTACACAATCATATTACATATACAACCCCCAGTTACAAAAAGGAACACACACAAAAACTTCCGACCTTACGCAGGAGTGAACAGCCACCTACCTGTGTAAGATTAGTCCTGGGAGCTGCCATCTTTGCTGTCTAACGAGAACATGTCATGTCTTGTAACATTCCTTTATTATTTACATGATAAACAGCACTGGTCACAGGATGGGTGAAAGGTAGGTAACTGTCATTATAGTCCATTTTCCTATTATAGGAGGAAGTGTTAGAACTTGTATCCCTTTTATTATTGCTCCCTGTGACTCCACCAGACATCAATAATTGGGGGGATATTTTACCGGTGAAAAGAGTTGAACAATGAGATGTTAACATTTCCTTTAGCTGCAAAACAGTTTTAAACACATCACCTTTTCCATGCTGTGGGCAGTGTACCTCCCAGACCTTTAGTTGGGTACAACACCCGAAACTTTTCAGCAACCACTCGGCTGTTTTTGGGTGGTTACTCATGAGTTGGGTCACTATTCAGGGGCTTCCACCCGCCTAAAATTTCTTCCCACCCAACTTAAAAAAAACTTCTGGGTTGAGCACTGGCTCTGGGTGACCCCCAAATTTCTGCCACAACTCCTTCCACCACATACAAGCATTGGCCTCTGAGGCACACACTTTGATTTGTGCAAAGGTGAAAAAAAAAGCAACACACTGGACCTAAAATCAAGGCCACAGCAGCATTGCATGGCTGGAAATTGCAAGACATGACAGGTTCACTTTGCAAAATGTCAAGCTCCCTGCAGAACGACACTTAATAAGCCTGGTGGTCAGCGACTGAACAAGTTCACCAAGCTCTAAGGTCCTGTGTAAAAGTCTCTATACAAAAGAAGTGTCCAAAGAAGGTGCATCAATACAAAAAGAACATTGGAATGTGTTCAGAAGTACTAAAGCCTTGCACCTATAAACGTCTTAAAGAATGTGCTGGTCTCATCTGGCAGTGACAGGGTCTGGTATAAGGTGCACTCCTTCCTCCAGCAGCAGAAAGTCCAGGGCAGATGCCCTCGCCAGTCGGCGGTGTATGCGTCTCAGTCTTAGAATATACAGTATGATGGAGATCAGGACCACCAGAATGCAGGCGAAGAATAAATAGTGGTTATACACAAAGGAGAAGCGATACCAACTCACGTGTGCTGGACGAGCATTCTCTTGGCGGATATCCCTGTAAAATCCATGCAAAAAAATGTCACACAGCTAGTTGTGCAGCAAATATACACTTATCTACTAAATACATATATAGAATGACCCTTTCCCTACAGAATATTCAACAATGAAAACCTGTAAAAGCTAAACCCTGATACAGACACATTAATGCTGAAAATTTTCACCCAAAGATGAAGGAATGTCAGTCTCCACAGCCACCTGCAGCTCTCATCACATTATTGTAGATGGTGACAACAGTGATGCGAGAGCATGATATGAATGTGACCTCTGAGATGCTACCCCTTCAGCATGCAGAAGAGTATGGCAATGTAAGATCAGCAGAAAGAACCAGAGACCACAGCAGGGATCCATGGAGATTGACAATCCCAGAAGTGTAATTACATGTATAAGTACACTAAGAGTCTTACTTACCTGAGAGGCAGGAAACGGGTCTTGTAAAGCATGGCGCCTAGTGTCCATTGAACTTCCTTGTCGTACACCAGTTGGGCGGTCCTGAGATTTGGATAGTCAGGTGGAAAATGAAAACCATCATGAAGAACTTTATGCACCCAGGCAGACTTAAAACATTGATACCTGCAAAACAGAAATAATGAATGATGAAAAAGTACAGCAAAGATAACCAGCAACAGCATGGTCCATTGCAGACTGGATAAGATACACAATTGATTTGTCCAAACTAAATAACAGTGTTTTGAGATTTGTCATATTTTTATTTTTCCAGGGAGATTAAGAAGTCTTTTCTCAGAAGATTAAGTTTTTTAGATCAGGACTTTTGGGTGAATATTGAAAGCTGGTTAAAACATATTTGTGCATTAAAATCTCCTTAGTGTTGCTTTTGCTTTCAGACCAGCCATTTAGAAAGGACATTGACTTTGAAATAATATTACCTTTAGAAGTACCATACAAAAAGCTCTGGAGTAAACTTACTTCAAGCGGTGCTGGTCAGCATGGGCGGAGTACAGGCGGTTTTTAAAGCGCTCCGTTAACGTTGTCCATGGCATGCTACAGTAATCCTGGGGGGAAGCCAGAGGGACACATAAAGAGGCTGTACACAAACCAAACACTTAGAAATACATAATTACTGAAACAGTTACCTTAGCGGCTCTGGAAAACTTGAGACTGTCGTACAATCCTCCCATACGCAAGACATCCTCTGTGCAGTAGAAGAACTCTGAAAACCCATAGAACTCGCTATTGGAGTAGTCAATCGTTGGCTGGTACACTCCATTCAGATAGGCCTGAGAATCATTTGATTTGGCCAATAAGGGTTCGAGTAGCTGCCGGCAGCTGTCCCAATCCCCTTTCCCTTGAATATGAAAGTCCACACTCTTTCGCCGAAGCTGGTCTTTGAGGCCAACAGGCATACACGGGTCCAGATAGGGAGTGTTGGAGTTCATACCCGTCTGCTCTTTTGAAATCCTAAAAAACAACAATGATGACTTGTTAGTCAGATATCCAAAGGACCACGACAGACACAAGCAGAGCACTGCAAGAATACCATTTCAATAAAGGTTCATTCATCTAGTAACACTTTTATTATATCTACCAATAAGAACTGACATATGAAAAACAGAGCAGCACTGCAATATGCAGGAAACATTCATATCTCCAATATTGAACTTCTCTAATTTGCTCCCTTTTGTCTAATATAGAGTTAAAGCAGTTTGTCATACGGGTTTGATAAATGCAAGAAACAGGAACCTGTTCATTATGACAGAAATAACATCCTGTGCTCTTTTTCTTTTGCTGCATTCTTATCAGTTACATTATTCCTAGGTATTTTTAAAGATTACATTAGGAGAAGAGGCAAGGAAAATGGCAATGGTAGTCCAGTCCTGTTTCTGTTATCCTGATAAAGTGACAATGCTTACATTGCTGTATGTCAGAGGTGTGTTACTAAGAGATTAACATAAAGAAAAAAATGTTGGAAGAAAATAAAAACATCCTCATCCAAGGACCAGTAAGCTGCAATATATTACATTTCTGTTATAAGGATCAGAAATCTTTTTTTGCCCCTCACTTGATTAGGATAATTGGTTTTGAGACACCAATTCAGCCCAGGTATCTATGTTGGATTGTTAGCCTCCTGTATCAAGACAAGGATAGATGCCTCATTACTCTTTGTCAATGAGCACCCAGTGCTCCTAAGGAATGCAGTCACGCCTTAAAAAATTAGGAATTAACTCAATGTGCACAAGTAATGCTTCCCATTTTGGAAAACCCCTGTAACACGCTAGGATACTATGTACATTATAGAATTTTATTATTAAATATTATAATTATTATTATTATTGTCAAATTTACTTGACAATGTATGTGCCCATGGGTGTAAACTCATTCTATAATTACTGTATTGGCTGTTTTAGGCTGATAAGTAGATTGCAGACTTTCTTGCTCTTGCAGGAGAAACCACTGAGTTTGACAGGGTTATTGGGAATTCCCCCTATTCAGCCAAATAATACTTCAAGTGACTTTGAAGAAGCAATAATGGAAACATCAAAAAGGCCAGGAGAAAAGTAAATATATTGTTATAATGTAAGTTAGCCTGTGCTGACAGAGTCTAATTTTTATATTTATAATTACATTTTTGCAGCCTACATGAAAAGAAAAGAGTTTGCAAACACATTCATTGGTGGAATTTAAACAAAATCAGCAGATATTCTGTATTCTGTCAAGTCAACTTTTAGGGGTTATTCAATTACCCTTTGAATATGTTTTTGGCTCAGTGGCTTCCTAAGACTAAGAAAAGGAGCTCCAGGAAACAAATGCTTCAAAAACCTTGATTGATGGGGTGTTTTGTTGTGTTGGAGATTCCCCTTACCACTTGGCTTTTTTGTGGGTAATGCAGTGTGTGATCAAAGCAACTGATACCTCATACATTTTAGGAGAGTATGGAACCCCTAATATCCATTCCTGAGGAAGCAGCCTAGTTCTGCGAAACATGTCGAAATTTTTCTCTCAGTGCAGGTCTTTCCCTTTGGGATTATTCCTTTCACAATAACTACAAGGAGTCTAAAATTAGCTATGAAAGTGTATTGTTTTTTTATCTTCTTGAAATACTGTAATGTCATGTTGAAAAAAAAAATGATTTAGTTTTTAGGTAATTTTTATGCTTTTGCTCTTTAAAGTCCAACGGTGTTTGAACTTTTTTTGTTTCAAAATTTCCTACATATGAACACAGGAAAAGAATACATACTCCTTGCAGACAACCTCTTCCCATCATCACATATGTCTCACCTGTTTTTTGTCATAGTATTATTGAATATCGCATCTTCATATCGCTGCCGGGCAAAGTTCCCACCGAAGCCCATAAAAGTGGTGACATAGACGCGGTAGACGTGTTCCGTATGTTGCAGGTCACAACCCAGGTTAAATTCAGCTAACATTTGTTTGGCCACTTCCTCCTGGAACACAAGAAGCCACATCATCTGATTTAGATGTAGATTTGAACTATTATGCTGTTGATGAAACTTTGTCAAATTTGTCTTTTTAATGCATGGAAAACAATTTTCAGACTAACACACATACGTACATGCTCTGCAGATGGGAAAGTCATTGTTTTTGGAACCTCATAAGCGATCTGGAGTGAGCCGCCTCCCATGTCTATAATGCCTACTGTTCTCTTACGGATGATTGCTTCTTCTTGTGTACCTATTGTCACTGCAACCAGAGCATCTTCATCTAAAGGATCACAACAATTAGGTTACCAGATGTACAAAAGAGTTTTAGTTTACCAGAAATTTATTACCAACATATATTAATTTCTTACTTTACCACAATCCTAGCATTCTAGCTGCTGTGTTCTGTTATCAACCTCAACAATTACACCTGAAAAAGGGGGCACAGAACCCTGAAATGTGTCAGTCATCTTCTTGATTTTTTAATGCATGTTTTACATTTCTACAAAGATTGGCATCTTCTAATTTTCCTGTATGTCCTTTGGGTATAGGCATTGTCCTTTTAGCTAGAATAAAGCATTGTAGTTTTGTGGCTCTACTAAGAAAAGCAGTCTGCAATCCTCTAACTTTTTAATGATTAGTTAGTGCTGGTGCAGGGCTGTTAATTTTAGGCAGCAATGTTTCTTTGCAACTAGTTAAGGATTAGGCCAATAAATAAAAAAAGTTTCTTTTACTAATAAGTTAGCTGTGCCAAAGGTTACATTATTAGGCCTGGGGTCAGGGTCAAGTTTAAGAAAAAATACATTGCATTTCTTGTTCTAGTGACACCCAAGACACAAGTATTCACCAGGGTTGTATTGTATTTACATTGCCAGAGTGCTTAGAACAAGCATAGAAGAATAATTTATATAAATTTTAATTAAAATTGACTTCAGTCTTACAGGCTTCTCTCCTGCACTGGACTGCTAATGGATTACACTGCCCACTGCCAGTTTATCACATGTGCAACAGATGCTGCAACAAGTCAGAGCATTGCCCCATTTCTTGGCTAAAAGAAAACCAGCATAATCTAGTCCTTGGCCCAACGGACCCATTACTGTCATCCATTGGATTTCAGACCTTTCAATCATAAGGGTTTAGCATTGTTTGTAAATGTTTCTTTACAGTGGTCAGTAAGAGGCAGGGGCCTGTGTTTTAGTTTTTTATGTACTAAACTGCCAACTCCTCCACAAGACAAAATTTGCCCGCATTTTATAGAAACACAAAGATAGAGTGATTATGTCTCTGGGTCTAAAACAGAGTATGTACCAAAAATGGAAAAGACAGATTCTAAAATTTCACTGGCATGTTGATGTGGTGGGAAAGGAGGAACCAGAAATGTTAAAATATTCAGCCTGACTCACCATCTATGACATGGTCAAACCGTCCAAGAACAGAATTTATACTGATCCATGCATACACACCTAAAAGTAGAAAACACAGTTTACATTTTGAAAAGAATTATAGCAGTAATTACACAAAAGCTTACAATGGTAAGTACCCTAATATCCATGAAAACAGTTTTTAGAGGAAAAATAGAAAATACTACCACACCCACATACATGGATGAATTGACTTAGAGTAAACAACCATTTAAAACTTAATGTCCATCTTGTTTAGCCATCAGAAACTTCTGACGAATACATAATTCTACATGTAAGATAGAGAAAAGAGAAAAAGGCTTTTGATCGCACAATAATGATTGGCAGCTCATCGCGGATATTGAATTTGGAATGAAGAACCATTCACATTAACAAACAACTACGGGGCAATTATTAACCTTCTCCCTTCGGACCTTTACCGTCCTTAGGAGGTTTTCCACCAGTCATTGAGATAGAAGTTTTGACTGCTTGGAACAACATTTTCCCACGGAATAAAAACCTACAAGTTTATGTAGATGAAATAAATCACAGGAATATTATACGGAGGTATTTTTGAATGGGATAACTCTCAGAATTTGGATGAATTTTTTTTCTGAAAACAAACAAAACAGTTAAATATCATTAGTAGGATAAACTTCTATGCTGCTGAAATGTAATGTGAAATTATCCTGCTGGACACACAACCAGATGTAGTTGCATGTTGATCATGATCCAATCACAAATCACTTAACAATACACTAAAAAATTTGATCATTCCATGTCACCGAGACATTAACGACAGACACAGTTGTGTTTTCTCATATTAATCCCCTACAGAATCCCTCACGTCTGTCATTGTATAAATATGCAAATTCTGTTCACCAAGTAAACATTTTGTGGTTTGTTTTAGTAGAAATGTGTTGGAATCAGGTTTAAGCACAGATGATTTATGTCTAGAAAAGATGCAAAACTCATACCAAATAAACCACGTGCATATAATTCATTATTGTGCGATCAAAAGCCTGTCTTTTTCTCTTTTCTCTATCTTACATGACTGAACCAACCTTACAGGCTTAAGCACTAATATCCTCATATTGACTACTATTATCCTTCCTATGGGTAGAAGACATATGCCCTCCCTTTAAATACATTTTCCCAGCATAAATATATATATTGAGCAAATAAAACGTAGTCAGTGAGCAAGTAATTTCGCCTAAGCCAAAATGTGGAATTTGGAAGGATCTTTAGTGTGCTGCAGGAAGTGAGAACCATTTCCTTCTCCTTGGTGATCATAACTGTACACTGTTACTTTGCAGAAAGTCACACAGGGAGATTGTTTAGCAGAGGCTGATCTATGTAATACATTTGCACAGTCAAGCCAACATCCCATGATACAATTTAAAAGGGTAAACCAGGGGTTTGAATAATATAGTCATTGAATTGATGGGGCAGTGGCTGACAACACAATGCTCACCCCATAGTGTATAAGTTACCATTTCATGAATATTAATAGATTAATCAATTTTCTGTTGAATGGTCACATGACCCAAATATCCTTTAGCTGTGATATAAGGATACAGAAAAAAGCAACAAGATATTTTCTGTAGTAGATATAACTGTATATATCCATCTCAATATCTAAGTCTGCTTTAAATTAGTGTTGAGATAAATGTTGAGTTGTAATCCACCCTCAATCACTGAAAAATGTAAAACTCAATTAAAAAAGATACTCAAATTTCACCTTGGAGATGTACAGGGGACTATGAGTGAAGATGGTGGTAAGGTCTAGCATTTTTTTGTTAAAAGAAAGAGTTGTACCTGTTACTTCAATATTTAAGCATTCACTTTATTACAATACCTTCTTGTTTCCCAGAGATAACCTCAGCATGGGCCTCTGAGAACAGAAAATCAAAATCCTGAGGAATGTCCTTCACCAGATCTTGAAGGATAGCTGCCTGTTGACTAAAGGATACACATTGTTACTGCAGGTTTCTACAATCATATAAAACAAAATATCATACACTGGCCTAAAACTAGAAGAGTCAAAGTGCCCTTGCATTTTCACTTAAACCTGTCAGACATTTTAGGAACAATTTGTTTGTTGTATGAAGTTCTCACCTCTCTGGCAGGACTCTCATGCCAGCTGTACACAGAATGTATAGCGGGGTCTCCTTATGCTTTGTCTTTGGAATGTACGATGCAGCATAACTTAAAAGTGGGTTAATATAATCACTGGCTTTTTCTGGAGTCTGTGCCATAGTGGAGATACCTGCAGATAGCAAATCACAGATGTTTATTAGTATAAGGAGGTAGTGTCACAACCATCAATGTAGGAATGCATGCATGTTAAAGTGAAAAAAAAAACAAAAAAAACAGATATAATCATTAAGGGGTTACCAGAAGTATGGACAGTTGGAAAAATGAAAGTTGCCATTACCATATAGTCGGCACGGCTGCAGCAATGTTACGCCAATACCCCATGGTTTATTCAACCGGACCATTGCAGTCTGCATTACTGAGCCAACATCCTAATATTGCACTTTGAACAAAAGTCAATCAGTTCAAGCAGAATCATTATTTTTAACACCTATCCACAGAACAGTCACTAGGTGGCAGCACATACCCATCCAATGATAACTAATCCAATGATATCCTAATCGAATTTGTTTCAAATGTAAAGATTCTCAGGAAACAAACTCTGCAGGTGTCAGCAAGGTGCAAGCGCCATGTGATAAATTAAAAATAAGTTGCTATTATTTCATAAATATATTTGAATGATATCACCTATAACTCAAACTTACTAGTTGCATTGGGCCTGAATTAATAAAGTTCCCCAGGACTCGACAATTATGGGAGAACCTGGATGATCCAGCCAGCCTGGAATGGACTCAGTTTCCTATTAGTTGGCATATGCTGTCAATCCTGGACCAGATCCATTCCAGGTTTGCTGGATCACCCTTATCAGTTTTTATTAGGGTTTATTGAACCCTATGAAGAATACAGACTAATACATTAGGAATTGAATTTAAACACATGCAATGTCCTGGCAGGTACCTGGTTTAATCTTCTTCACCACAGGCTTGCTGCTGCGATCCCGCATCTGTTTAATGTCCAGCAGGTCATGCGGATTTCCATTGTGAGGAGGCCAGAAGTAGACGAAGACGCGGGAGCCGCTGCTGCCGCAGTCCACCACAATACCATAGTTGAGCTTTGTGTCCTTGGTGTCTGTGGCTTCCAAATCTTCTATCTGATCCAGGTACCTAGAGAAAGGACAGGAAAAATAAATAGAAATCAGTGACAATCAGTAAACTGCATGAAGAGACACAAACTGTTCTATTACCCAACTTTACCAAAATTCAGTCTACACAAGGCCAAACATAACACAGCAAGTTAGGCTGTCTCAAGGCCCATACACAGGATAGGTTGCATCTATCCTCTTCTCCATCTTTCCTGGGCATGAGGGTGTAAAAGCCATGGATTCATTTCAATGTACTAGATCAGAGGTGCCAACTGGCGGTCCACAAGAAAATTTTAGGGGTCCACAGAAAAATTTGGACATTATTTGCAATTTTTTAACAAAAATAATATTCTAATAAATTCTTATATTCTGAATGACAATTTTTGTCTTTATATTGCACTAAATTCACCAACTGTACTAGAGATGGAAAAACAAGAGCGTGACACCAGTGTAGTCTTATGTTGTATGAGGCAACCTTTGCCGAGCTGTGCGCTTCAGTATTGTTTCCACCATTACAACAATCACCCCGCTCCGCGAATACCGATTATCATCCCATTGTTTTTTTTATTTATTTATTTCTCAGATGCTCTTTTAGGTAAGTATGACCTTAACTGTGTATTTTCTTTAACTGTTATAAATAATGGCATCAAATAGTTTGACTTTGATAACTATCATTTCTTGTTTGGTCTTAGATTCAAATGGAATAAACCCCTTAATGAGTGAGAAAAACCAAACAAATATTTTGCATTTGCATTGCAGTAATACCAAAGATAATACAACTAATGATAATAGTAACACTAGTACTACTTCACCTAACCGTGAGCTGATCAATGAGTGAGAACCTCCACAGTACTTGTCAGGCACCATTAGGAAGATCATTATTTTACTAATGTATTTATCTTTAAAAAAAAAAAAAAATTCATATTAATGGTCCGCAGGATTTAAAATTATAAACCGAAAAGGTTGGCAAGCACTGCGCTAGTTTGCCATTTAAGACCATATTTTCAATACAGGATTTCAGACATGCACATCAAGAATTAGCACAGAGATCTGGTTTTGTCATCTTTATACATAGGGACTAAAGCTACGTACACACGTCCATTGGTTCTCGCCCGATAATGGGCTCAGGGCCGATATCAGACGAGAATCTGGCGTGTGTACAGCGCTCGTCGTCCAATGTCTGAACGACCATCCTGGAGGATCTACGGGCGATGGACGATGAACAGTTCTTATGAAGGGGAAGGGGAAGGGAGAGAGCGCGCAGCAGGGTGCCGCTCCGTAGTTCTCCCCTCCCCTCTCCATAGAGCAGAACAGTGCAGCACTTGATCATGTATCGTGCAGTCCTTGGAAAGGATCGTGTAAGTTCCTTTCAAACGACAATAATTGCACGTGTATATGCAGCTTAAGGATTCTTTTGCAAAAAGAACTTTGAAGCACCTACCAATCCCCTGGTTGATATTCTATGGGGATTTGTAGCTGGATACAGTGTTGCTGCTGCAGAGATTACTCAGAGATATTGTAAATATAATATCAGTACTATAATATAACATAGTTGATCAGTGCTGGTCTGGGCATTTAGGATTTAATGACCTCTGGTCACAAAGTTTATCTAATCAGCTACAGATTGCTGATGCACCATGATTATCCGCATGTTACATAGGACAACATAGGAAACTGCTGCAGCTGGTGCTTTTGTTACTAGATCCAAACAATGAAAAAAATCAGTGAATCAGTGAATAAGCAATAAAAGTGCTGGGACAGAAGGGCAGAGTACATGCTGATAGCCGTCAGACTGTGGTGTCACCAACAGTGAAAGGACATTATTATTCAGCAAGTAAAAATGGTTAACTTGGGATGCCACTATACCTCCAAGATGGCAGTTTGACTTTGTTAATAATGTAATTGTCAGAAACCATTACATAACTGAAAAATAAATAAATAAATAAATATATATATATATATATATACATACACACACACACACACACACACACACACATACATACACACATAAATTTTAGCCCAGGTATTTTTATCTATTATAACACAACAGAAAAGCCCTTTAAAACAAAGTACAAACAAAGTACAAATTATTCACATGGCAAATGATGCAGAGATATTGTTATTACAGCCAGTGCTGCTGGTCTGGGCATTAAGGCTTTAATGACCTCTGGTCACAAGAGGGTTAAGAGACGGAGTTCTTGAGATCTGTTGCTAAATTTTCTGGTATGTGTGTTCAATCAACTGTTAAAGAAAAAAAAAATAACCTGATGTTATCTAAGCAAACAGAATTAGCTGGAAATACGGGAAGTTATGTAACCAGTGCAATATAACAGAAGAATTACCTAACTGCACTCAGAAAACAATACAAGTGGATGATGAACAGCAACACAACAGTGGCAGATTGAACCATATGTGCTTTAATGCTAAGGACTAAAAAAATGTAAATGATGATAGACTAAAAAGAAGAGAATGGAAGTAAATGAAGGGGAAAAAAAATAATTATATTACTAGAACACTTCACACAGATTTGTCTAATAAATGAATGAAGAGGTCTTATTGGTTTGTGATTTAATAGCAAATCCTAATTTTACTATTATTATTACTACAGAGTATTTATATAGAGCTGACATATTAGGCAGCATTGTATAGATCTGATGGCTGACAATGCTGAAAATTAAGCAGTGGCTCTGTGCCGTTGTGGACCCAGGAAGGGGTATGGGGGAACAACTCGAGAACTGGCAGGATCAACAGGAAAATACGTGAAAACAAATGGTATAATAATGACAGGTTATGGTAATAATGAAGGGTAATTTGTTGCATGAAGACAACATTGCCTGGAGTTCCACTTTTAACAAACTTAGTACTAAGGTTATCTCACACCTTGGTCTAGCCTTCTGATACATTATTATTATTATCATCCAGTATTTACAAAGTCCATAGTCATGTCACTAGCTGTCCCTCAAAGGGGCTCACAATCTAATCACTCACATTGGTACAGTTATCCTTGATGTACCCTAAAAGAGTGCCCGATCCCTAAATGAACATTGTATTTTGCAAAACAAAGCTTATGGGGCTTAGACGGCAAGTATTCATCTTAATATCATAACAATTCATCATTCTATAGCAACAATATAAAAATGCACTTTATTTGTAACAATTAAAATCCATATAAAAATTTTAATTTGAAGTTACATATCCAAATTGCTTATGGTCTCTAATAGAATTCTACACACTTCACTGAACGCAGTCCTCTTCATCAGGAATATAGAGACGCTTGTGATTATTCAGAGTTAATGTGTCCACATTGAATGGAGTTGCTCTCTCATAGAATGGCGGTTCAGACAGACAAATAAAAACGCAGCAAAGCCCAGATAGAACTACTTAAGGAGGACCAAATGATCCAATATTATCCAGTATAGTCTCAAAATGTCAAGAACAACATATCCATTCAGTCACAAGAATATTTCCCATCATCTCTATGAACTTTTACTCGAAGGAATCCGTGTACTTTTAAAGTATACAACTGCAGTCCTTCCGTAGCGCCTATCCACCTGCAAGCCTTCACACTCAATGGGTGATTTTATAATGTTACTATAGAATGATGAATTGTTATGATTTTTACTTGCCATTAATGTCCCATAAGCTTTCTTTTGCAAAATACAGTCTAATGTCCCCACCATACTCATATGTCATTAACAATTTTTTTTTTCTTTTTTGAGGGAAAGCCGAATACCTTAACTGCATGTTGTTTTGGGATGTGGGCGTAAACTTTCGCAGACACAGAGAGAACACATGAACTCCCAGTGCTGCAAAGGCCAGAGTGCTACCCACTAAGCCAACCATACTGCCCATGCATAATATAACATTTGTAGACTGGAACATATCTGTGTCATCATATGACAACCATGTGATTTAAAAAAACTGGTATTTGAATCCTCCACTGATAAACAATTACACACAGGACAGCTAGTTCCTAATATGTTGCCTGAGTGCTGGGAAAATTTTGAGTTACTCTGCCGGCCAATCACCTCCCCTAACCTACAAGGGGAGAAGCTAAGAAGGAACCTATAGGGTACAACTTCAATGACAGCTCTGACATCACATCCAGTATGTTTCAGGTTTAACACTGAAAAACTAGAATCCGCAGAAGTGTCCTGACATTGCAGCATGGCTTTACATCTCCTTGCAAAAAGAAAACTGATTTTTACCTAATCTTAACACTGTTTAAATTAGACTTGTGTGTCCTGACCTGACTATAAAATGCTTATATGTGAATCTGTGGCACGGGTAACAAAAATTTAAGGAAAGAAAGAGCTGGACCTGGGACCGTACAGCTGCAGAGAACACAGCTGGACAGTGCCAGCGTTCTCCCCTGCCCCCACTAGCTGGGTACACCACCTGGAACCTTTCAGTAACCATCCAACTGTTTTTTGGGTAGTTACTGAATAGTTGGGACACAATACAGGGGTCCCACCTGCCTACAGATTTTTTTCTCGCCCAGTTAAAGAAAATTGCTGGGGAAAACACTGCATAGTTACTGTCCTCACCCAGACGATGAGGTAGGCTTCATCTGACTTGCTGCAGATTCTAATGCCCAAAATTTTAGTGTGGACTGAAATCAGAATAAATAATTTCAACACAGAAGAAAGCTGGTACAACTGTGCATTTCTGAAGGGAAAGCTGGGGCTCCACTTTAGGAGCACAATAAATCAATTCCATTTAGTATGTGTGTTGTGTACAGGCAATTACAAAAAGATTAATGAGTAATGGGTCTAATGGACATTATAAGATCCACACAGCCAAGAGAGTTAAACACTCCATTGGGGATAGTAACAGGAGAGATTATATTCTGCTTACATCCACAGCATGTCTGTCTGCTGCTAAGAACTCATCTATTATATGTAATCATTGCACTTGTCACAGGGCCGCAGCAGCCGCTGGGTTTTGCTTAGTGTGCAGAAATTAAAATGGAGCAACCGGAGAAGTGAGTCAACAAAGCGCTAACAGACTCCCGCACTGATCGAGATCACTGTAACATCATTAAGTGTCCTTAGAGGAATGATATTATCCCGAACTGAGCACCATTCTTCTACCAATGTGGGATAACAGACCCTGGAGGGACAGAACTAACAGCTGGAACTTGCACTAAAGTCTGTCCTACGCATTCTCCGGTGGCCAAACCGATATCGACTCAGATGATGTCTAAATAGCAAGAGAAGCTGCAATCAGGTTACTGAGGAGGAACGTGTTGCTGCAAGCAAAATGCAGACCGCAGGGCTGGGAAGTGATCAGGCCCTCATGCCTAAACAGTCTTCTAATCCAATTACAATGGAACACAAATGGTGTCAGTGACATTTCTAAGCCTGATGTTACTAAATTTGTGGCTTGACTGTTACATCATGTCTGTGCTTCCTCCCACGACAGTTTATGCCGGCATTTAAACCTAAAACTAAAGCATGGTTGGATTAAAAAAATTGGGGTCATTTGTCACAAGAACCCTCACAGCAGGACCATCAACGGCTTTAATAAATGCTGCAAATTTATTAGGACTAACTAAAAAAACATTACCTATAAAGCCAACTTGTAACAGTTGGCTTTATATTAACTTTAATGTGTTCTTTGAAAATGGCCAACCTGCACCAAATATTGATTTGTCTGGTACAGTGTTTCTCAACCAGGCATTCTCCAGTGCTTGAAAGCAGTTCCTTAAGCAATGGGCAGTTTGGGACTCCCATGGTAGTTTAGGTGACACCAATGGTCTTTTTGGCTATCTGTAAGGATGACATTCTTCCCATTGGCCAGCAGTATAAGAAGCATTCTTACCTTCTTACCACTGATAACCACACTGTATTGGGGTCTGGACCAATCAAGTGGTGATGGATGCATAGACCAAATAGGTGGTGATGGTGGCAGAGGATGCAGAGGAATGCGAAGCAGTCATATGTACAGAGATGTGCTATAAGTTTGCCCCAAGAGTCTCCTCCACCAGACACAATTACGTAATGAACACTTGTTGTTAGTGTACCTTTAATCCAGTTGTTAGCAGCACACAAGAGTAAAGCCTCTGCCAACAGGTGGGCTAATTGGGGGATTTGGCTTGAAATGTATCCATAGCTTCTGTGTCCCCTGGCTTCTCATACAAGCCAATCCGGGGGTCAGTTATTACAGACACAATGAAGGCATTAGCTAATATTTTAGCTGTTAATCCTCTTTCTGTAATTACTAGCAAGAGTTGGCTTTCCTTCTCTTGGCACATGATACTTTTTTGTCACTATTTCAGACTGAAAACTTCTAAACAATTAAAAAGGAATTTAATGAACCTCATTTCAGCAGAAAAGGGGTAAAAAGAATCACCCGTGTTAAAGGAGCAATACATTTCTTTGATATTGCAGACCAGCTTGCCTATATCAAAATCTGCCCCTACCTGTCCCCAGAGATCACAAACTCCTTGTACACGCTCCTATCTCTCGTCTGGACTACTGCAACATCCTCCTCTCTGGTATTCCACTAACCCAACTGTCTCCTCCACAATCTATTATGAATGCTGCAGTCACACTAATTCATCCTTCCCACTGCCCCCTTCTGCTGCATCTCTTTGTAGTTCTTTTCATTGACTTCCATATCACCTTAAATCAAATTCAAGCTCCTGTGCTTTGCCTTCAAATCCCTCCACAGCTCTTGTCCTACTTACCTTTCTGACCTGATAGAAAAATACACCCCTAGCCACTCTCTTTGCTCCTCCAATGACCTACTAATGACTTCCCCACTCATAACCTTATCACACGCATGGACACAAGACTTTTCTAGAGCTGCCCTGACTCTCTGGAATGGTCTTCCTCGTCCTATTCGGCTTGCTCCTACTTTCTGCTCATTTAAAAGAGCGCTCAAAACCCATTTTTTTTTTAAACTTGCCTACCCATAGTCTTCTGTCTTTTGAAACCGTCACTACTGCCCACTACTACATATCTCCCATCCTATTGTGTGTCACTTTCACCACCTTCTAGATTGTGAGGTCTTCAGGGCAGGCTCCTCTCCTCCTGTGTAATGATCTGTGTTCATCTGTCATTTGCAACCCCTATTTAACATACAGCGCTGTGTAATATGTTGGTGCTGTATAAATCCTGTTTTTAAATATTATTATTAATAATAATAATATTATTAATATTATTAATAATCAGAATGTGGAGTGAGCATCCCGCATCCCTGCAATCGGGTTACCCGCTACACCAACCAGTGCTTACTGTAATGGTCTCATGCTGCCTGCTTTAAGTAGATGACAATATTACAAACCAGAAGATGTGACAAAATCCATACAGAAGGTCAACCCTGGAAACGGACCCATGAAATGTTAAAAAAACAAATACCTGAAATTGTCCATAGGCAAGAAATGTAAACAGATATTCAGATGCTATTGAGTCCAGGAGTCTGTTTACATGCAGGTGGTTGGGTTAAAGGGGTCACTGCAACCAGCAAAATACAGAATACAGAATACTTAGCTGGCAATAAAAACAGCAGTGTTCTTCCCAGCCCCTTTTAGCCTCAGTACTTTTAAGTAACCACCTGGCAAAAGTGGGGCCACAAAACAAGGGCTACCACCCACCTTCAGCTTCTTCCCACCAAGCTTAAAACATTTCTGGGGAGGATACTGAACAGGTTAAAACTGAACTGCAGTCTCACACCTTAATTCCTTTTTTCCTGTATTGCTGTATGGTATAATTTTAAACGGATTTCCACTTGCATAAGCCTTAAAATACTTTTAGTGTTAAAAGGAAAAGGTTTAATTTCCTACTTTTACACTCTAATGCATTTTGCGGGAATAAATGATTACCAGCCACACCTCTGGGCACAGAACTGTCTAGCAGTGCAGACGGAGGGGAAGGAGTGTCTGACAAGGTCTGATGGATTACTGGATGGACTGGACAGCATAGTTGTATTATTATAATATTATAGACATTGGTATTACTATTCTGTTTTACGCAGCGCTGCACCCGAACTATTACATAGTGTAGTAGAGGAAGCAAATGACAGACACAGGAGGAGGAGAGGACACTGTCCAGAAGAGTTTACAATTATTCATATATAAACACCTGATATTTACATCTGTCTATACAAAACAACATTCATTTTCTGGGTTTATCCTGCTCCTGGAATTCTTTCACATTAAAAAAAGCCTTTCTTTAATTGGGACAAGGCTTGCATATTAGAACTACAAATATCAGCAAATCTCCCCCTCTGTGACTGGAGGATAAAGAATTCCTGGGCTTGGATACAGGCCTCCTCCATCAGTGTCCCAGAGACAGGTGCATAAGACCAAACTATGGAAATCTCTGTGACAGACAAATTATCATGTATTAGTTGCTGGGACTTTAATGAATTGTCCGGTGGTGTTAAACGCCCTTTGATGTCTGCACCACCAGGATATGATCCAGCTTACAGTTTTCAGCATGGTGTTTTAAACAGGGCCGGCGTCTAATGATCTGGGGTAATTACTAAAAGACTTTAATCATTTTGCAGTTTACAGGCTTCTGAACACTGGCAGCTGCTGGAGGGAGTTGGGGGAAGAAGAGTAACTTTATTGAGCAAGTCTCTAGGAACTTGGCATCTGGGATTTCATGTATGACCCTGGAAGCAGCTGTGACCATCACAAGTGGGCAATGGGAGCGTGAGCACCTGGTACCCTGGAATCCGCTCTGTGCTAATTAAAAAGGAGTCAGTGGTGTAATGCTAGGAGATGTGTTAAACATTACGTAACTCACCAACCTACAGTCTACTTTCCTCTATATTTATACTACACATATTCATATCCGTGGGTTAAGAAAAAGCCATTTAAAACTTCAATAGGCAAAAGTGCCTAAAGTGCACCTCCCCTACCCCATAACTTTTTGAAAACTAAGCTACAAGCCTTTTATATTCTAGTAAATATGCCGTCACATGACATACATGGCCTTGTATCCTCTTTACTGCATAAAAGGAGGATTTCTTGAACGTCCGCTTTCCTACAAATGGCTGTACAATGGTGGGGGTCCTCTAGGCTGTATGATCATGATATGAAGGACAACAGCAATACCATTTAGTGGAAGGTTCAGACTGCAGAGCTGGATCACTGGTCATCACCTGTGTCAGTGTTCACCCCGGCCCCTTTTAGTCAGATGCATCACTTGGGACTTTTCTGCTGTTTTTGGATAGTTAATGATGAGTTGGGTCACAATACAGGGCTGCTACCTTCATACAATTTCTTCCCAAAATTTCTGTGTTGAACACTGTATGTAATTAAGGTCTGTCTACCATGTGGCAGGCTTGGGGAAGGTAAAAATGCAATTAGAAGGTAAAAATGCAATTAGGGGCGGGGGGGGGGGGGGTAGTAGGTTATTTCCTATTATATTTAGTAACGTGACTTTGATATATTTGGTGTAAACATAGGGTTGTGTGCAGACAGATGTTCTGCTTTGATATACATGACATTGTTAGTAAGGAATGCCCAGCAATTACATTTTAAAGTCAGCATATTTTCAGTGAGTGGAAGTATTGAGTTATTTGCAGTGTTTACAGTAAATGTTTCATATGATTTTACTATTTCAGTGTAAGCAGAACAAGAAGGAAGTGAGGCTAACCCAGGAAATAGTACAGTGAAGGTAAATTGTCCAATCCAAGTGCATTCTTCCTGCAGACATATGTAAGTGATATGGACAACTTTTCCACTTTTTGTGATCTCCATCTAGTTCAAGGTCTTTAGTACTTTGGTTGCAACGGCGGTTTACTTCTAATAAGAACAAGTAAAGGTCTCAACAACAATTCACTAATAACCTTGTCACTGCCTATGGTAAACACACAATAGTATATATTTTTGTCTTTAACGCCCCATTTTAATTTCTAAGCAATTTAAAGAAAAGTTATACATATAAAACTTCAGTTAGGCTGGGTCTGCACGGATGGTTTTAAAAGCGCATGTAAACATTCCTACCACGTTGAAATTAATGGACGTGTTTACCCGTGTTTTTCCTGCGTTTTCATTTTTAAAGTTGCAAGGAGCGATTGATAACGCTCAAAAACGTGGCTCAAAGAAATGCCCTGGTGTAGATTAGCCAATTGGAATGCATGGGAATTTCAAACATGGGCTTTTAAAGCCCCAGGTTTAATGCTGGGGAAAATGTCTGTGTTGACTAAGCCTTAGCAGTGCTAGTGTGATCTGCTCTCAATTACTGTAGCAAGCTTGAGGCTTAACGCTAAAATATAATTCTGCTTACAAAATTTGCAAGCAGGCAGGTCCTGGCAGAATAAACTCCAGCATGCATGTGTGGAAATTCTGTCATCATGGCCTGGTCAATCCAGATGGCCAAAACCACAAAGAAAAGATGATAGCACTGGCCACAGCAGAACTAGTACAGGTGAATGTATTGGAAATATTGCTGTTTGTTCTTTGCAGAAATAGCTTGTGCCTTCTACATTCTTGGTCACATATTTTTTAATTTTCCATTTAGTTCCTGGGAGCCCAGGCTGATTGACCCAGATCACCCTACACTCCAGAAAGCAAGGTGGCATAACTCAGCCTGAAATGGTCCCATGTGAGTGAGTAATGCTTGTCATTTTTTTTTTTTTAAACATTTAGGTGCAGATGTGCTTTAAATAGAACCCATACAGAGAAGGACACAGGGGCCATCACTCCTGACATCCATGTTAAAGTGTCAGTTTTCCTACAGACTGGAAGAATAACCTGTGTAGAAATATCCAACTCACTGAAATAAATTACAAATAAAACATCTACTGACCTCCTGAACTGCCTGTCCCGGTAGGCGCTGAGGCTCCAGATTCTGGGGTCTATCACTGCTACCAGGAGGAGCAGTAGTATCACTATGAAGAGGACCAGCAGCACCACTCGCTGACGGGAGAACTGTGTCACTGAGGGCAGACTGCAGTGCCAGGACCCAGGAAACAAGCAGGAAAAGCTAATTCTGGAAAGAGAAAAATACACTGAATTAGAGGAAAAAACGTAATTTTCCGAAGTCACTGGAGTGAACTCTTCTACATTTATATGTTGGCCATTGGTTTCAAGGTTTTCTCTTCCTGTTTAGGTTTCTTTGTTTTAGCGCTAAGAATTTAGGCTATGTACTGTAATTTTCTTCATGAGAAGATATCACTTAATTGCATGAAAAGTTACTACGTTATAGAGCTGCCTTTAGTTAGGTGCTTGTTAATCCCACGTTTGAATACTCACAACATTTGGTTGTGTAGTGCTATTCCCATATTGGGACCACACAGTCTTTCGACGCATTTCACAGATAACTCTGCTTCACCAGGAAAGAAGGGGGGAGTTATCCGAGCTTTCCTGAAGAAGCGGAATCTTGAAAGGCGTCGAAAGGCTATGTGGTATGCCCTTTGGATTGGTAGCCCAGGCAGAGATATCTTGTTACTCAATGTTGCACATTTTTAAATATGTTTTAATGTAAATGTTTTTATAATAAATCCAATAAAGTTAAAGTTTGTTTGATACAAATTTATTGAGTTAAGGAATGTTGGCTCTAAAAGTCCCCCTACTGATGTAACCCTCAGGTTCTCCTTTTTTTGAAGTTATACTTTTGGGATGTGGCCATAGGCTTATTAAGAGGTAGGCTGAACTTTTATTAGCCAATAAACATACAGTGGCGTTTAAATTAAAGAAAAAAATAAAAATAAAAAATAATAGAACTAAAATCCTGCAGCAGCACAACTTTACATAACTAAATAGCATTTGGACTAAAGGATAACCAATTTTAAGAACATGGGTGGGGGGAAACTGCAGTCTAGCAGAAGTTAACTCAGGCTGACAGAACTGCTTGGGAGATCACTGCAGCAGAACTGTATTGTCAGCTTACTTCAGCCAATTTTAAGCTCACTGCATTTCAAAAGGTTTTCTTTTTTTAACCTGGATAATTTTTAAGGGGAGAAAACATGGAGGAGTTGGGGTGTATTGCAGAAATGTGAAGCATATGTCCTGATTGTACTCTGCCACATGTATAAATGTGACATTGTTATATACAATGCAATATCAAAAATCTGCACACTAAAACAATCTAGATCAGCGATTCTCATCCAGGGTTCCTCCAGAGATTGCTAGGGGTTCCATGAACAATTTGTGCCTCTCAAGTCAGTTTAAGTGACAGCAATGACTTTCTTAGCAATCTGCAAGGGTGACATTCTTCCCACTGACCGCCACGAGAATATATTATGAGTTGTGGATATAGTATTCATAGCAGGGGATCCCCAAGAAACCTGAAGGATGTTTAAAAGGTCGAGACACTCTGATCTAGACCAGGGGTCAGCAACCTTTACTATCAAAAGAGCCATTTTGCCTCCTCTTCAACTAAAGAAAAATAGTCTGGAGCCGCAAAACATAACACAGTTTATAAACTTTTAAGTTTTAATTTTTTTTAATTTTACCTGTTACCACAAGTGTGCATGTGTAGGCCTACTTTGAAATAAATTAAACACTGAACTATGCCCCTAGAAGCCTCCAGCTTCTAACGTATCATCCTGTTACATTAGCTGGAGGCTTCTAATGTAACAGGGTAGATTTTTTTGATGGGCAGAGTTCTTTATGTTCTGACGATGCCTTAGCGATGAAATTTTAAGGGGTGTTAGCCACAGGTGTTCGTCATTTGCAGCTTTAATTTTGTTCACCTGTACCCCCCAGTCTTGAGTAATTGGGGTTCAGATGCTAGAAGCCTCCAGCAATGTGTAACAGGGTAGATTATTTTGATGGGCAGAGTTCTTTATTTTCTGACGATGCCTTAGCGATTCAATTGTAGGTGGTGTTAGCCATAAGTGTCCCCCACTTGCACCTCTATTTTGGTCACCTGTACCGCCTCCCCCCCATTCCAGAGAAATTGGGGTTTAGGTGCTAGAAGCCTCCAACAATGTGTAACAGGGTAGGGTTTTTTGATGGGTGGAGTTTTTAGGAGGTGTTAGCCACAGGTGTCCCCCACTTGCACCTCTAATTTTGTTCACCTGTACCCCCTTCCTGTTCCAGAGAAATTGGGGTTCAGGTGCCTCCAGCAATGTGTAACAGTAGATTTTTTTGATGGGCAGAGTTCTTTATGTTCTGATGATAGCCTAACAATTAAATTTTAGGTGGTGTTAGTCACAGGTGTCCCCCACTTGCACCTACATTTTTGGTTCTGTACATCCCTCCATTCCAGAGAAATTGGGGTTCAAAGGAGGGGGATGTCATTGTACACACCCATTTGTAACCGCCCAGTGGTAGATTTATTTCACTGGTAGATTTTTTTCATTAGAACACCGGATAGGGAATCCCCCTCCTCCACAGTGTCTTGGGAGGAAGGGGATCCCCCATCAGAGATCTCCCCGCGGCAGCCGAAGGGAGCCACAACAAGGAGGCTGAAGCCGCATGTGGCTCCGGAGCCGCAGGTTGCAGACCCCTGATCTAGACACTTAGTAGGGGCCAATTAATGGTTTTGATGCCTACAGTTAAAGTTCCACTGGTGCTGCCATTACTGGACTCATTCTAAAGAACCCTAATTGCCTAGATATAAAGCTGACCTTTGGGTTTCAGCCATTTCAGTGAAACTTCAGAAACCAGCAAGGAGAAAACTGTGCGACATTTACCCACACAACCTCTTCCTTCTGGGTCAGTGATGTAGAAAGTATTAAAGGCAGAGAATCACAACAGCAAACAGGCAAGCTGTATAGTATAATGTGAGGTCATCAATGGCAGCTTACATAATCCTTTATTGAAATGTCCACTTTAAATATCCAGCACAGTAGCAGATGGGCTGCTGTCTCCTTGCAGCTAACCCTGCAGAATGCACAATAATACAGCCAGGGAACGATTCTGTGTTACATTATAGCAATGTTTCACATGGGGGGACCTTTGAAATAACTTTCAGGTCTTCAGGGAACCTTGGTTATAATTTCTATATATCTACAGCACACAGTATATTAGTGTGGTGGTCAGTGGGAAGAATTCCTCATACATCGCTGGCCAGTGGGAAGAATGTCACCCTTATAGCTAAATGTCACCCAGATAGCTAAAAAGATCAGTTAAACAAATTCCTCATTGTTCAAGGAACCCCTAAAATTCTCTGGAGAGACCCTGATTGAGAAACACTGCATTATAGGGTTACTTTGGATAAAGTTGTAATTTTTTCCTGAATCTGTGTTAGTAAACCGCTTTATTTCTAAACATTTCATCCTATGAAAGGGAAAGTAGAATGAATGAGGCATTCACACATGATGAATAAAGAAACACAGATGTCCATAGTTCAACCAATACCACTGTGGTGCAGCTAATAAAAGGCAGCCATATCCAAGAGCAAGGACAGACAAAAACTAAATGTTCCCCCCAAGCTGCCGTCTGCCAATCACAGATCTGGATATTTAAAGAGACATAGAATGCAGTGAGGTTAATTGGCTTCTCCCTAACAATTGACTAACTCCCTTAGACTTAATGACATATGACTATGATAGGGACAATAGATTGTGAGCTCCATTGAGGGACAGTTAGTGACACGACTATGGACTATGTACAGCGCTGCGTAATATGATGGTGCTATATAAATACTGTGTAATAATAATAATAATAGAAGCAATTACCTGGCCATAGGCAACAATACGGGGTCACCTCGTCTCTTGGTCTGCTCTCCACATGTCACCTGTTACATAGCCAGTCACTGCGTCCAACATCGCCTCCTCCCACAGCGTCGCCTGTAATAAAAGATGGAAAATAAGGTTGCCACCTGGACAGAATTTGGAACAAGTGTGATGTGACACGAATGTTAAACATTAACTCTACTGATTAGTGAATGTGACACGTGGACACAGATAACGAACCTACAATAACTTGCAATCATATCTGGCTTCCTGACATGTGCAGTAATGTGCATTGATAGAGCTGCAGTGTGATCTGAGGAGTTACTCCAATTCACACTCTGAATGGGGGGTGGACACAGCTGGATTTACCTTTTTCAGGTCTTCCAACTCATTAGAAAAAAAGATGTAGGTCCCCGCATTTTTCCCCCGCAAGGGGAGAGCCTGCCCACCTAATCTCTCCCATGTTTTCTAAAGCAGAACAAAAATAGCAATGAATATGCTATAACAGATAAAATACAAAACCAGGTTTTGCTGAAATGTTCATCTTCAAAAAGAAATCCCCCTGCAGTACATTTTTCATCCACTAGAGGCCCTTAGTGTGCTGGCCAGCATCGATCAACCTACTTGCTTTGAGCCCAGGGCTTCCTGTACTCTTCCCAAAATTAGTCCCAGCTTGGGAAGAAAACAGAAAGCCCTGGGCTTAGAGTTCTTTTTTATTAAGCAGAACAAAGCCAGACTCACAAATCCCCAATCCATTGCCAGGGGCCACCAACTTCTTCTATTGTATGATTTTCAGTCATCTTATTTTGCTGTGCTGGGATGACATAACCCCGGTGTAGGAGTGAGCAAATTCATTCCCAGTACGGCAACGGAAGCTGGGACTGGGCGGTGATCAGGCAGGGAAGAACAGTTATAGCAGAGGGGTCATTGTCTGCCCCTTTCTGCAGTGACCATCCGCCTGATCCTGTATTTTTCAAACTGGGACCTGTGTCCACTTTAAAGAAGCATTGCAGTGATGAGATCATCTCCCAGTCACTCCGCCTTCTCCTTCTAAATACATTCTACTTAGCACACAGACTGATTGGCTGCTTGTACTGCTTCATCCTCTCACACTGCAGCTCTGCTGTTGAGGTACTGCAAAGGGCTGATAGCAGGTCAAAGTCTGCACCAATATTTTCCTGAGATGTCACAACAACAGTGTCATTATAAAAACATAAGCAGCCTAATGACTTTCCCTAAAGCTGAACCTGAAATTTACACAGCTGATATAAACTAGAAGTTTGGTAAGGATTTAAAGGTCACGCTACATTAAAAAAAGAGAACAGTTATCATGTTTCCTCCCCTTCACTGACCTAAAGTAACTCACCGTTCCCCAGTACTGACCCAGACTTACCGAAGCTGTGCAGTAAAGCCGTATAGATTTCTATGGGGTGGGAAGCTGGATATCAGATGATGCAGCTACCCCTTCCATTGAAGTCTGTGGAGCTTTACTACCCAGGTACTGCCAGATGTAAGGGAAGAGAAGGAGCTGGGTCGTCAATCTTTATACTTTCCCCCTTTTTTATTCTTCTCTGTGCAGAAGCAGTGGTCTCTCTGCAGAGGTCCTATGCCTAATCATCAAAAATCGTTCCCTTGCTACTTGGAGAGATCTGAATAAGTAGGGAGGTTTATCAGACTGCTACAGGGAAACACACAAGAGCAAGGGTTCTTCTCCAAACCATGCTGGCAGGAGACAGGCTTTAGTCCCCCTGGCAGAGGTCCTTCTCCACACCATGCTGTCCCCTGTCAGAAGGATCCTTGCTCTTGTGTGTGTCTCTGTAGCTACCTCCCTACTAAGTCACATCTCTTCAAGTAGCAGGGTATGGGATTTTGCTGCTCGGCTATCGCACCTCCACAGAGAGACCACTGCTTCCACATAGAGAGCAAGCGTCCTTCATGCAGGAGACAAGCTGTTGTTTTTTAGGCTGGGACTGCTCCCTAAAGAAAACATAGGAAGGTGCAAAGTGTGCTTGCTGGGCCCCTGGGCCCCCAAGTCAGTCAGGGGCCGCCAAGTCATCCAGGGGGCCCATTATTGGCTATATTACTGTATATTATAAAGTTGGGAATTATGATACACATATCAGTGTCTTGGACAGCAGCCATCTATTACCCCACTTCTCAGCCCATTTCATTGTGTAGCATTGTATGCTGGATGCACTACAAGTCCCAGCACCCCCTCCTGTCCCCCTAGCTGTGTTTTCCAGCACAGGAAATAGTTTGTGACAAAGACAACCTCCCGGTCCCCGGTTACCTTGCGTTCTGCTCCCAGCTGTCATCCCCTCATCCCCGCACACAGCCCCGCTCTGCCCTCACTCTCCTCACCCGGAAGTATGTGGAGCCGGTGCGCTTTGCCAACACTACACGTCATCACTTTCTCCCGCTAAACTTTATTGACAAGGCAGCCTTTGACAGATTACATCACCAAGCACCGCTTGAGGGAGTGGTTTATGTAAATGAGATGCTAGGAAAGAGCCGTGCAGGGCCTGTACCACGTGGTCATTTCCATGCATACAAATTAATGGGCTTCGTGGGAGTTCTATAGGCATGGGGGGGAGAGAGAGATTCCTTTTATGGCACATCCCTTTACCTAATCTTTTTGTATTGTAAATTTACTTTTTTAGTTGATTATTGAAAGCAAGCTTGTAATAGAAGGCATTAAAGAGGCGCCTCCATCCCATTGTTACATAAAAGAGGTGCTGATAATGTGACATATAGGAAAGACATAATTGTACTTCTACACAGTCCATCATAGATTGCATTATTCTGATTTTTTTATGTTTTTTGCAAACATGATTACCCATCTTACTATTGCTGGGTGCACATGTGCGCTGTATATGGAGCCAGGGGTGCACACATGGTACTTAGTGCGCATGCTCACTATGCATGGGCCTGAAAGATTCACTCAGTGTTTCTGGATGTCTGACCAATTCCTGAAACTCAACCTGGATAAAACCGAACTCATCATCTCCCCCCTTCAAATTCCAAATCTCCCCCTGACACATTCCTAACTGTTAACAACACTGTTATTGACAAGTCCCCATTCATCCCTTGTAGTGCCTGGACATTGTAGTAGAACTGCAGAGGTAATCTGCAGTTCGGTTTCACACATGACGTCACAGTGGGAAACTGAACTGCAGGCCTCTGCAGTTCCAGTAAAATGTCCGGGCACTACAGGTGATGAATGGGAACTTGTCCCCATTCATCAGCTGTAGTGCCCTGTATTCTTATATAGAGAAACTCTATCTAAGAATACATAGTACAGTGCTGCAACAGCAATCGCGGTTGCTGTGCTGTACTTCACTATGTTTTCTTGGATAGAGTTTCTTTATCTAAGAATACAGGGCACTACAGGTGATGAATGGGGACAAGTCCCCATTCATCCCCTGTAGTGACCAGAGATCGTATAGGAACTGCAGAGGTAATCTACACTACAGGTGATGAATGAAACTGTATGAAACTCTGTCTAGGAATACAAAGTACAGAGCTGCAACAGCAATCGCTGTTGCCGTGCTGTGCTTCTACTATGTATTCTTGGATAGTGATTCAAGAATACAGGGCACTACAGGTCCCCATTCATCACTTTTAGTGCCTGAACACCAAACTCGAACCAAAACTTTTCTGGCAAAGTTTGGGTTCGGGTCCAGGTAACCAAAATCGTAAAGTTGGATACGGACCTGAACTTTACAGATCAGGTTCGCTCAACACTTTTCTTGTTCTTACATTTCTTGGCCCTCTTGTTCTTGTCCCACTTACATTTCTGACCTGTGTGTAAGGAGGGAGGAAAAAGAAAGCAGCTCTTTATGGCATAATCACATGTTTAAAATCCTTTATTCTAATCAATAAAATACATAAGTTGATACACAGAAGATTTTTGGCAGTACAAAGATGACATTTTCAAAAACTGGTCAAATTTATACAGACAGTAATTGTTTAAAATCTCTCAAGTTTAGAGCCCAGTGTAATGGGTCAATTTAAGGGATGTAGCTACAGTCTCATCCAACGCGTTTCACTTTTTAAAACTTGTACCTTTCTGACCTGATTGAAGAATACTCCCCCAGTCGCTCTCTTCTCTCCTCCAATGACCTACTAATGACTTCCTCACTCATAACATCATCACACGCACGGATACAAGAGCTGCCCCCCACTTTCTGGAATGGTCTTCCTCGTCCTATTCGGCTTGCTCCTACTTTCTGCTTATTTAAAAGAGCACACAAAACCCATTTTTTCAAACTTGCCTAACCATCTTCTTCTGTCTCCTAAACCCCTCACTACTCACCCACCAATCCATATCTCCCGTCCTATTGTGTGCGTCTTCCCCCAACCTCCTAGATTGTAAGCTTTTCGGGGCAGGGTCCTCCCCTCCTCCTGTGTCACTGTGTGGATGTCTGTCATTTGCAACCTCTATCTATTGTACAGTGCTGCGTAATATGTTGGCGCTATATAAATCCTATTAATAATAATATTAAAGATAATGATGAGTAGAACCACAACATGCTATACAACATGGAGGCCTTGTATGCCAGCAGCACAGGATTGCAGCAACATGTTCAGGTTGCAGTGGCTACAATAGTGCCCCAAAGTAATGTGATGAACCAATCCCGGGGTAATGGCTGGGAATATAAACTTTGGACACTTAAGCCGCTCCCTGTGGCCATGTATAATAATAATAATAGTAATAAAAAACAACACAGGCTATGTATTTATTATGCATTAAACTGAATGGGAGAAGGGTCAAAGGTCAGCCTGGCAGCCAATAGTGTGAGGTGACCTTGGCCCAAAGGAGCTGAGTGCGCTTTCTAAGGTCATGTGACTCCATCTAGCCCCGCCCCCTGCAGTCCTCCATTGCCTTACACGTGAGTCAGTCAACAGTGCTGACAGCCAGAGGAAGAGATTATGAAATCAAGAAGGATGGACCTGAAGTGACAGGCGGATCGTCCAATCAGCGTGTTCGATATATTTTGCCCGCCTCTTCTGGAGTGATTAGCTAATCAAAGAAGAACATGCTTGGAAAGGGCAGCCTGTAGCCAATGGACGTGAGGCAAATAGTGATGAGCGTCACTTGCGACCAATGAGCTTGTAGATTATGCAACTGCGTCCGGGGGACGCCCAATGGCTGAGGGGTGGGTGTGTGCCTAGGCCCCCCCCCGAGTTTGCGGGCTTTTCGGTGGCGCCACCACGGCGGTATCGGGTCCTTCTCGCACCCAGGAGCGGCGCTCAGGGGCCCGGACAGGCGGCCAGGAGCAGCCCATAGACTGTACTATGGAACTGGAAGCCGTGTTAAAGGAGCGGGGCGCCTCCGCTGGGGATCCCGCCCGTGTTGTGGGGGCCTGGGTCAAACGTGGCTGGCCGACCGGGCCTGATACCGAACTGAGCAGCGCCGCTGAGGCCAACCGGGCCCGGGAACTGGAGTACGAGGCGCTGCCTGAGGGGTCCAACGTCACCACACACATGTTGGCCGGGGCCGTGGCCGGGATCATGGAGCATTGCCTGATGTACCCTGTGGACTGTGTCAAGGTGAGAAGGACTCACTTCCGGTGCTGGGGTTCACCTCTCTTTTATATAGGCTCTGTCCACCAACCACGTGTTCTAAATATCTGCTAGGGGCGGGGCTAGCTCTTACCTAATACCTCGGGGGTGGGACTAACTGGTACATGTGATACCTCAGGGGTGGGGCTAGACAATCAATGAAACCCCCCCCAGATTAGAGTGACTTCCTGATCTACCCACCTACTACCTTCTAAAGCAAGATTTAGGTTGGGGGTATCCAGAAACAAAACCGTCATAGGCTAATACTCCTCAGCCGAAGGAGATTTCTATGGGCCCATAACGGCAAATCTCCATAAAGATCTGATCCCTGCCATGCAGTTATACGTTAATAAAGGATTGCTGGGGGAGCCAAAGAGCTTAGTCATGTGACTTGGGGCTGTATAATGCCATCAGATTGCCTAAACCCCCCCGCATGTCTGATTTGCCCCATGGCCATTCTTCTCTCCTTCTGCATTGATATACAGCGCTGCGTAATATGTTGGTGCTATATAAATCCTGTTTAATAATATTACAGCCAGTGTATGCAGGGCCAATGGGAGCTCCGTCAGTCTGTCTGTCCATATGAAATAGAGATGCGTCCCTGCTCATTCCCTGTAATTCATTATTTGACCCGGCTATAAAAAGAAAGCTGGCTGCTCATCTTAGAAATCATTGCAAGCTCATTGAACGTCCATTAGACGTACCGCCATGAAGTTCTGTAAGGAAAGGATAACCAGTGATCTCCCCGGCCCCTTCTAGCTGGGCGTACCACCCTGCACTATTCAGCAACCACCCGGCTGGTATGGATGAGTGGGGTCACAATACAGGAGCCGTCACCTGCCTACAATTTCTGCCCACTCAGCCTAAAAATATTTCCGGGTTCAACACTGTGCACCTGATTGCACCCAACGTCTGGTTGTAGGATGAGCACCAAGCTGATCACATGACCGGACTACATATCCTATCATCCATTCTCTAGAATCAAAGCACGCAGGGCTCGTAATTGTTTCTGTCACACTATGTAATAGTACTCGCGGATCACGTTCTACAGCCGGGAGTTGGGCAGGAGATGGCGCACCCACCCAGCGCTACACGTAGGGGGTTGGCTCACCATAACTAGATCGAAGTGGTAAGACAGAGGAAGCCGCGTCATTATATCAGAAGCTTTTCTTCCAGATGGGTATGGACGTAGAGATTAGGCGGAGCATTGTTGGGTTTTGAAGGTTCAATATGTGACATTCATATCTGTGGTGTCTCCAATGTTTGTGCCACTCGGTACTTTGGTTTGTTATCCAGATTTTTTTGTACATTTGGGTAGCATTTTGTAGCTCGGTGGTTAGCACTCCATGGTTAGCTGGGTCCCAGGTCCAAAACTGCAGGCAGTTTGCAGGTTCCCCCGTGTTTGTGGGTTTCCTCCCACATTCCTAAAACATGCAGTTAAAGAGGAAGTAAACTAAAAATGCCCAAAGGAAAAAAAAATCCACTTACCTTCAATCCCACAGAGCAATTGATCAGTCCAGGGGTGTCTTCTATCCAGGCATCTGTATCCAAACTGGGGTTCTGGGCGTCGCCATCTTCGCCTCTTCTTCCTGGTTCTTCTTTCTACGTCACTCAACCCAGGCGCAAGATCAGGTGACGTAGGTTGGAAAAAACTTGCCGATCTCACAAATTTCTCTCTTTGCATGAAAAGACTCTTTATGCGCATGCTTGAGATGCTCAGACATGCGCAGAAGGAGCACCCAGGAGCCTCCCAGAATGCCTGACGTAGGTATCTCAGGAGGCTTTGCGCCCCCATTCATTTTTTTCCAAAAAGGGTGTTGCATTAAAAAAGAAAATACAAATAACATATTTTTTACCCTACATGAAAGAGTTGTCTACCCTTTTATATAAATTTAACATTTCGAGTTTAGGTACGCTTTAAGATAATTGGCTTCCCCTCAAAATTGACCTTAGCCTGCATTATATGACTATGGTGGGGATATTAGATTGTGAGCTCCTTTGGACAGCTAGTGACATGACTATGGATTTTGTACAGCGCTGCATAATATGTTGGCGCTATGTAAATACTAGTTAATAATAACAGTGGTTACCCTCTTAAGAACGGCCTGATTACCTGTTGCCCTCTGGCCCAATTTTTGGAATGTGGATGGTTGGAGAACGAGGGCAGTAAGTGTTAATAGCAGCTGAATCGCCTCCCACATCCTGCTTGTCTGGAGTACAGGGTGTAAAACTCCTCATCCTCCTGTACTAAAGCAGGCAGCCAGGGGTGGTACCATGTGGGTGTAGAACGTCCTAAAACTCAGCAGGCTGCCAAGTTGAGATTGCAGCAAGGATCCGTGCTATAATTATAGCGTTAAGCAATTTGTCTGCGGCTGCATGGAGCTCAGGAGGACTTTTACCGACAAACTGGTTTGGGCTTGGTTTGTATGTTGGGGGTGAAATAAGAAAACACGAGTAATTGGATCTCCTGACTAATCTGCACAAGTACACGGCTTCGGGAGGCAATGTTTAGGGCTTTTAGTAGCTTCATTCAGCAAGCCGAATTGTTTTCAGGAATCAACTCGAGCTAAGCTGACGGATGGGAAACGTGAAGTGTTGTAGTCATAGCGTCTTCCCGCCAGGGTAAGAATATGGGGGGTGCTATCTGTAGTTACAGCAAACCTGTTACTTAAAATAAAGCAGCAGCCTGTAAAACAAGGAATATACATATGGTTCCTGCTGCTGGGGGTGACAAATATACATTGCTGCATTCACAAATGTCATTGAAACATTCACTGCTGAGGAATCATTTGCCGCCATTGAAACACATGGAGATTGGAGCTTCTCTACCAGGGAATGTAAGATTCACTGCTCTATAGTCTTGTAACGGTGTCTGGCCAATGACCTCCAAGTCATTATGTTGTTCGGCCAATGACCTCCAAGTCATTACGTTGTCCGGCCAATGACCTCCAAGTCATTACGTTGTCCGGCCAATGACCTCCAAGTCATTACGTTGTCCGGCCAATGACCTCCAAGTCATTACGGTGTCCGGCCAATGACCTCCAAGTCATTACG
>NC_092867.1:11652293-11702973 GCF_032062135.1 Pyxicephalus adspersus | reverse complement strand
TCATTACGGTGTCCGGCCAATGACCTCCAAGTCATTACGGTGTCCGGCCAATGCCCTCCAAGTCATTACGGTGTCCGGCCAATGACCTCCAAGTCTTACCATTGTAAACCTTTGTAGCACTTCCCTATCACCCTTTATCCATTGCAGCTGCCACAAATGTAAAATGAGACTTAAGGGTCTCGGCTCTACACATTTTATATGCAGGACACGTGATTAGTGATTTATGTATGTGTCAGCACTGCACCATAATATTTGTCCTCATCTTTTCTATATTGGAATATAGGATGATGCAGTTATATTTTAGTCTCAGGTAAATTCTTTCCACTTTTAAACTTTCGCAGTGTATGTGGAATATTCTGTAAAAAGGGTTTTGTTGTCTGCAGCTTCCAGGGTGGGTCAGACACATAAAGCAGTTGATTGTCAATCCAGTTTATATTAGAATGCTGGGTGCATTTTATGAGTAGTAGAGCAGCAGAGTCAGTTTTTCAGCAGGTTAGGTCAGTGTGTATTTGGGACTGTAGGGATTAATAAAAAGGAATGAGGCTCAGTTCACACAGGTGGTGGGAACAAAGATTCCCAGGCAGCTCCGACCACTGTTCTGGTTCTTGATGAATCGGCATTTGAACACTGAACCCACCACCACCACCCTACCCTGTTCATTTCCTATGAGTGTGTGTGGTAGCCACACGGCTTTACAAAGTGAGCTGTACTCAAACACTCGCTATCACTATTCATTTCCTGTGCCAGTGTCTTGATCATTGGCATGGCTCCTGGGTGTGAGAAAGTGGAATTCGCACCACGACTTTACCACCCCTTTGAGCTTAGCTGAAAGCTTCTTTGGCATGGCACAGAAATTCTTAATATACCCATGGTCTGGTTTATACACAAGAATAACATTTATTATTATTAAACAGGATTTATATAGCGCCAACATATTACACAGCTCTGTACATTTAATAGGGGTTGCAATGACAGACAGATACAGACACAGGAGGAGGAGAAAAGCTTACGATCTAGGGGACAACTTGGTCTGCATGCAGAAATGCAAATTTTGAAGACTTATTATTCAGTATATTCATTCCTTACTATCATCACTGCGTACATTAAATAAGGGTTGCAAATGACAGACCAATACAGAGTGACACAGGAGGAGGAGAGGACCCTGCCCCGAAGAGCTTACATTCTAGGAGTTGGGGGAAGTAACATACAATAGAATGGGAGATAGATGAGAGTAGTGCTTTTAAAATAATGCTGTTGACACTGTTTTTTTTTTTGTTTTTGTTTTTGTTTTTGTTTTTTTTTTCTTTTCCAGACCCGAATGCAAAGTCTGCAGCCTGATCCCGCAGCTCGCTATCGCAACGTGATGGAGGCCTTGTTCAAAATCATCCGCACAGAAGGAATCTGGAGGCCGATGCGTGGAATGAATGTTACAGCAACAGGAGCTGGCCCGGCCCATGCCCTTTATTTTGCCTGCTATGAGAAACTGAAAAAGACACTGAGTGATGTTATCCGCCCTGGGGGCAATAGCCATTTAGCTAACGGTATTGACGATTCATGTCCTGCCTAACATTCAACGATTGTGCTTTTTTTTTCCCCCCATGTCTGTACCAATGGAGACCTTACTAATCAGGATCACACTGCCCACTATGCCCTGGACTTGTCGCTTCACCACCCAGGAAATGCCATCCTAGCGCCATTACACCCCTGATATTGACTTGTTCAACCCATGTCCACCTAAATTCATAGAACAGTCACTCAGTAAGTGAATGAGTGACCTGCAATTGGAGTTCATTCCCTTCTGCAATTTTTAGATATTTTTTTTATTTTTTCTTCTCACCTTGGTCCTGAAAACCCTTACCTAACATGGCATTTTGTACCGTGAAAGACTTGCAGTGGGCGGTGTAATCATAAGACTAATCAGAGAAAAAGGAGATTGTTTATAGGAGACTTGTTTTTGCACTGACTGCCGGCGGCAAACTCGTCTTGCCATCAATGACGGTATTGTTGAAGCAGAGCGTAGTGACACACCACCCTTGGCTTCAAACACAATGAACAGCGAATCACAGGAGTCGGCCGGTGCCACTCTGGAGGGCACTAGCGCACACATGTGTCGGCATCGCTGCTTTGACTTTTTTCTGTTTTTCCTGTGCTGTGCCGTTGCTAGAAACTCGAGTTGTGTGCCAGACGCTTGTCGTCCTGTTTTCTGCTTGATTGGCCTGTTGTAATGGGTCGCCAATGTGTACGAAACCAGCGGATTTCCGGGGCACCATGAAGAGAGGGCAGCAGAGGGCATGTCTTAACAGCTTCTGCTGTGCTCTTTACTTAATCCAGGATTTTATTTTTATTTTTTTGTGTGCAATTTGAGGTTTCAGGAGTTAAGTAATCATATTACCGATCCGATATTCAATAGCTCCTCCAACAAATAAAGGTGTTGTATTAGGTTGCATTTTAGTAGAAGGAAAACCTGTACTGGGATCAGTGTGAGAGCATGGAGCTCCTATTGAAAAATGCTAGCTCCATGGCTGTCATATTGATACTTTAATGATTTCTGTCTCTCCTACCTGGTCATAGGGAATACTATGTGACATAATAGCACTGAAACCAAACAGCCAGGCAACTAGCATTTCTAAAAGATGGTAGGCAATACATGTTCTATACTTATTTACCTAATGCTGATCATACGCATTACCATCTGCAGGTAATGTATATGGCCAGCTATGGATGAATGTTTGAGTTCAGTCACATGGCGGCTCCCAGAGTTTCTACATGAACTGGTATAGATAATGTTTGTTGAGTGACCGCCCCTGTAACTCTTCAGTAACCACCCAAAACCTGCCAAGTGGTGCACCCATCTACAAGGGGCTGGGGAGAACACTGAGACTTAATCATGGAGTCCATTAGAGTACAGATCATCCATAAGATTTAATTGGAACCTACAAAGTCAGTGCGGTGCCAAAGAAGCAATTGAAATAATTTTCTGCCTGGTGAAGCTGAAGCTGCGAGTTGTCATTCCATTTGCAGAAGAAAGCATAATATATGTAAATTGATTACTCTCAATGCCTAATCCTCCCACTGTTAGCATTTTTGTTTGGATTGATTGCAAGCAAGTTGAATTCACCTAACAATCACTTAATTCTTCTCCTTGATAAGGTATCCACACTTAAGATCCCCTCTGTGCAGCAGATATCCCTCCCCTCTGCATAGAGCAGAATGATGCTGTATGTACAGCACTCGTCCATGCATCACGCAATAATAGTCGTTGGAATGAATTGTGAAAGATCCTTTCCAACAACTATTATTGCACGTCTGTATGCGGCTTTAGAAGACTAAATACCAGTGTAACACGCTTCTGAGTCTCAATAATATAAAGAAATAATTGAGGAATCCTGCAAGGAAATCTCAGAGGGTTCTCTGGAGGACAGAAAAATTGTAATTATACAACATAACACTAATTTTTGGGATGCATTAACCTATGAAAGCCCTCCCGGTATTACACTTTTATTTGTGGTGGAGTTATTCTTTGTAGGAGGTTTTTGATCATTTCATTTTTTTTTTTTTCCTCTTTGTCCCCCTTTACCCAAAGTAATGCATTAAAAAGGCGTCTATCACCCGCTATATCAGAGTAACCACTGATTTCACCAGCAGCATGTTTATAAAACTTTTCCTGTGGGTTCTAATGTTTTCAGCTCCATCTGCTGGTGATATCTTGCAGTACAATCTTAAATGGTCGGTCAACCCATGATAATTTGCTGTAAGGGGAGTCTAGCTGAATCACTCATAGTTTAAAGTATTTAACATGTTGATGTCCCCACACATAACACAAAATAAGATATTTTGGATTTTTGAACTCATTTAGCAATGTTTAGTGAATACATTTCTAGTTACTGACCCCTTAGGAATAAGATTTTTTTTTTGTGGTGGGACTTCAGTCTACCAGATAACTTCAGTCATCATCTGGAAGCTGAGACAGGTAAGGGCTCCCCTGCAGTGATCTTCACAATGTGTCCCCAACCAGATTCTGGATCAAAGTTATCAGCATCTAGTCTTCTAAAGAAGAAACGGCCCCTTTACCTGCAGGAAATTCCCTAATGGGGTGATTTATTGACTAAAGGATGCTGGCAAATCACTTGAGATAAAATAAAGGTATATTAGTGTAAAGCCCTGTACGGACTTCAAATGTTCTTTTGCTGGAATTTTTCTTGATAGTTTCCAGTGACAGGAGAACAAACCGGTGCTGTTTACACAGCTCAGTCCTGTTCTATGGGGAGGTGAGGACAAGCGAGCGGCACCCCACTGTGCTCTTCTGCATAGGAAACTACATTAGTCTTCCTGCTCCTTTATTGATCCTCCTGACCAACGTCAGGGGACTGCTGTGCACATGCTAGATTCTCGCTTGAGAAAAGAAATGACATTCATCTCAGGTCATCTAGAATGTGTACCTAGCTTTATTCTTACATCGGAAAGGACAGGTGGAATCTGTAGCCACTGATTGCTGTAGGCAATACCATTGTTCGAGTCATTGAAGTAGTTGGTTTGTATACTGAATCAGTATTCACAGTTGGAGAAAACATTGGGTTGGATTCTGCTTAAGATTCCTGGCTTGGTAGGTTTGATGCCTCCCTTTCCTTGCTGCACACCTAAGGGCTTGTTTGCATGGACACTTCACTTAGTTAAGGCAGTTGACAATCTACTAACTGTTGCGTTCTCCTTGTTCTTTTATGTAAATAATTGACAGGGTTTTGGGGAAGATGAGTTGATTAGCAGTTACCAGACGTGTCATGGCAGATCGGTGTTCTCCAATGCTACTTGCTGAGTCTGTATGTCGGTTGCCCCACAGGTATATGCCTCAACTAGTAGTCCTCTGATCACATGCAGTTTAAAAGCAGCAACATTACCACTTCCCTGACCGTGCAAACAAGACCTAAAACCTTACACAATGCATTTGCAGTCATCTTAGTTATCAGAGAAGTCAAATTGCTACCCCCAAAGCCAGGCGTAATTACCTAAAAAAATGGGACAGCATTGTCTCCAATAATGTAAGTTTTAAAATTGTAGGGATCTTCTGTGCATATTACTTTTTCTCACTTGTGACAGTTTTTGTCTTCCAGGGGCCGCTGGCTGTGTAGCTACACTGTTACATGATGCAGCTATGAATCCTGCTGAAGGTGAGTTGACTTGTGTTCTTGGTGAAGGGCCGGGCAACTGTTAAGAGCTAGTATGAACCTTCTTATTAGCACAGTGTACTAAAGGGCTCGCTTGCAGTAGTGTGTTCCAAAAAAGCATTAATTATTGCAAAGTGCAATGCTTGAATTGGTGGCTGGGTTGCACATCTGTAGCAGGAACAGGGCCTTGGCATACTGTGCTCTCGGCAAGAATGTCAGATCGTAAAAAAATGTGCTCTCGTTGGAATCCTTGGCATCCACCACAGGCTTCGGTCCATCCCAGCTGGTAAATTCTTCTCATTCTGTCCTTTTAATATAGAAAAGTTTGTCCCATCTGTGTTACGGAGGGCTTCTAGTTACCTATACATAAACAGGTGTCCTTGTTTTCAGTACTGCCCCCCCACACAGGGCAAGAAAAAGTATACAGCCTGCAGGATTCTGATATATCATAGAAAAATAAAGCCCTACCTCCTATGTGTAGGGGAGGCTATGGGGGGAGATGTCTAAAATTGTAAACTGAATAGACAGGAATGGTGATGGCAAATCATATCGGTCTACAATTATTCCTGAATTATTTTTGAATAGGTTTCCCCTGGCCTGGTCTGAAGAAAGAGGAAAGCCTCCTAAAACAAAAGGAAATTGCCTGTAAAAAATTTGTCACAGACACAAGTGTCACCCCCTAAATGAGTTCTTGTGGTGACAATTATTGGATCTCCTTCACACTCAGCCCTGGTGGCATTATTACCCAGACAAAGTTGTAACATCTTCCCAATAGAATGGATAGCACCCCCATCAGATTTGTATTCCTACCGTATATTGTTCAGCCCTCTAGAACGGTTAATTCATAGCCATTTTTACACTTAAAAACTAGATAATTATTTTTCTAATTGGAATTGTTCTCCATGGGCTGAACATGTTAAATATTGGCAATTTGATGGCTTTTTTGCTTGGGAGTTCTGCTTGCATTACTTCTGTCTCCATCCATCTCCTTCCCCTTGAGTAGCAAGGTTGGTATTATATTTAATTAGGTTTTGGATAGTTTTGGGGGTGCAGAAACTGTTTATAAAGCTTTATATTGGCAGGATTTTCTTCTACTTTCTAGGTGACTTGTAGAAGCTGAACCCCCAACAATTGATTAAGTTCTATCATGTGTCATGCAAGCATCAGGATTAGGAAAAACTCTAAAACCCACCATTGCTTTTTATAGCCTGCAAGTTAGGGATTTTTTCTATATTTGCCTTTATGCCCTTGCAACTGGAAAATCAGGTTACCTAAACCTTTATTTCCTGGATTCCTCACTAATCTCCTGTTCTTCTCTTTAGTAATCAAGCAGAGGATGCAGATGTACAACTCACCATATCGGAGGGTGACTGATTGTATGAGAGCCGTGTGGCGGAATGAGGGTGCTGGTGCCTTTTACAGAAGCTACACGACGCAGCTGACTATGAACATCCCCTTCCAAGCTATACACTTTATGACCTACGAATTCATGCAAGAGAACCTAAATCCGCAGAGACAATACAACCCAACCTCCCACATGCTATCTGGCGCCTGCGCGGGGGCGGTGGCTGCGGCTCTCACAACACCACTGGACGTTTGCAAAACCTTACTGAACACGCAGGAGTCTCTTGCCTTGAATTCCTCCAATATGAGCGGACATATCACGGGCATGGCTAATGCCTTTAGGACGGTTTATCAAGTAGGCGGTGTCACAGCCTACTTTCGAGGAGTTCAGGCCAGAATCATCTATCAGATGCCCTCCACAGCCATTGCATGGTCTGTGTACGAGTTCTTCAAATACATGATCACTAAGCGTCAGGAGGAGAGGAGGGCAGGTCACTGATGCGCCATACCAAAGCACAGCCGTTAGAGATGTTCCAGGCCCGAATTAATGAACTGTTGTCAGCCTGCAAGATCTGCCTTTCTTTTAATGTTTTATCTAACCTGTTCTTAGTGTGCAGAGAGGTCTCTGTCCTCACTGTCCCTTAATACAGTGCACAGAACAAAGACATTGTGGTGTTCTCTACCAGGTTCTGCCTTATGGTCAACTTGTAGCACCATAGCACCTTTTTAATGTGGCAAATCCCTGCTATCTTGACTAACTGCGGGTAAAAACAATTTGAAGAAAGAACCGTTCTTGGTGTCTATAGTAAATAAAAAAGTAGTCATATTACCTGGGTTTTCACAGCAAAGCTGGGCTGAGGCAGGTATCAAATATACCCTCAAAAATATAACTTTCATTTTTTGGAAACATTCTGATTGGCCCAAGTTCTCTGAGGTCATAAAACATGCAGAGGCTGCTATTAGTGACCCTTTTTCTCAAAATGCATATTGTTTGTTATGCAGATCCATTAACTTTAGGTATAGTCAGTGACACCAATTGGGTTTGACCTCCTTGATTGCATGCTTTTCTGGGTCAGTGACAGCCTTGAGGCCAAAGATAGTCAGAAACCAGGCATTTTCCAATGTAGGTTTGCAAAGCCAGCATGCAAATATCTGTCATAGCAGGGCGTTCTGTAGGGCCTGCACATACCTTTGCATTTAAACTTAAATGTGTTGCTATAGAAGTCAATTTAAAGCAATAGTAAACCTCTATGACCCAAAATACCTGTGTTGGAAACATTTGGTGGAAGTGGTTTTCAGTCCTCTGGGATGCATACTGTTTCCTGGGACAGTAATCTTGTTTGCTGTCATGGAGCTGCACAATGCAGTCTTTTGTGTTTTAGCCCAGTGTTCTCCCCAGCCCCTTTTAGCTGGGCAGCACACCCAGCACTTTTTAATAACCACCCAGCTATTTTTAGGTGGTTACTGAAGAGTTGGCTCACAATACAGGGGTTGCCACCCACCCAGCTTTCTGGGTTTAACTCTGTAGTCAGAACTGTTCTTTCTTCAGGATTTTTTGCCCACGGTCCTCTACAAGGAGCCTCTTCAGAGAAGTAGAGTAGAATCGCTCTGGTGTAGGCTATGAAACTTAAGCCTTCAGGAATCCTATATGTCTGTGCTGATTTTTTTCCCTTCTGTTTGTTACTCATCAGACATGTCTGTTACAGCTTTCCTTAAGGGGTAACAAAGGTGCAGCTTTGGCTTTTGGGCCCCTTATTCCACACACCCAGTTTACCTATCTTGCAGTATCCTTACCAAAGTCTTATCTCGAGACATACAAGGAACTCCAAGGCCGTTGTCAACACGCACACTATAAAGCACTTAAACCGATGTGGGGCCTGTAGACTTTTCGTTTTGTTAATCCTAAAAAACTTGGTAGCGGAAGTTGTGAATTCCGTTGGCTGAGCTGCCCCTGGGTTTTTTTTTTCTTTTTTTAAAGATAATTGTTTTCTTTACTGATGCCAATGGACAGAAACCAATAGGAAGACAATTCACAAAGTGTAGCCCACTGATCAGAACAAAAGCATTCATCTAAGACCAGTTCAGGGGTAGGGTGTCTCATGGAGCCATGGACCAGGATTTGGAAAGAGCAGACAGCTGGGAATTGCGGAGTATAGAGTCACATGTAGGTTTATTTAGGCCATCAGAGTTTTATTGACATGGCTGATTGCTGGACAAGCTGCCTTCTTTTGCCTACAGTAAAATAACATTTGTCCAGCATTTACACTAATTAGTGTGCACACATTGTTTTTTCCCATCGTTTGCACAACTGATGATCCTTTGACCGCAAAACATCTACTGTAAACAACAAGTCAATTGTAATCTGCAATGTAAAGTAATAAACAGGTAGAATAAATGTATGTGCAACCTTTCTGACACCTACTATCTGTATCGAGATGTTAAAACATGTTTGTCCCTATACAGTGGCTAGGTACAAAGGTGTGATGTTGGAATTCTGGTTGTTCTGCTCTGAAGACATGACCCAAAACTTTAAACTCGTGTCCCGGTCCAGAATAAAAGTAAAACCTGAGACAGTAATTGTTTCTAGTGTCTGAATTTTGTGTTGTATTGATTCTGCATTCTTTATTATTAAACAATATATAACGCCAACATATTACACAGCGGTGTACATTAAGTAGGGCTTGCAAATGACAGACAAATACAAATGATGACAGGAGGAGGCGAGGACCCTGCACAGAAGAGCTTACAATCTAAGAGGTGGGGGAAGTAGCACACATTAGGATTCTTCATTCACAAAGTAGTTTTCTCTGACCCATGTCCCCTGGTGCTAATAGCATCTAGCTAAAATGTCCTGGGGCCCCTTTAAATCTATTCATAATGGTAATATGGATGTTGCTGTGCATATTGCCATGATAGCGCATCATACCGGTATTACCACACCTTATGGTAGAGCATTGCAGTAGGAATGTGCTTTAGGAACATTAGGATGCATTATTCATAGTCACTTCATAGATCTAAATGGACACTAGTACACACATGTTTCAGATTTACAAGACTTTTAAGCTTCAGTAGTCTTAGGGCTGTATCACACTTTTGGATCTGAATGCACTAGATACAGCTCTGATGGTTATTTATTACAGCACATGTGAAAACACTACATATGGGTGCACAGTGTCTGAAATAAGGCTGCATGTACTCTGTGACACAGGCTGCCTTACTGCAATATTAATTAATGAGTGATACAATGCGCGCTTCTGCACAGTCCACAACAACAGCAACGCGTGAGTGTTCATTGTTTTTTCCCATCGTTTGCACAACTGGTTCCCTAAACCACTTTTGCTACTGTTTGGGGATGTTGTACACTGCTAGCAAACTTCCTGCAGTTTCAAGCAGTTCTGACACCTAATGAAAACATTTATGTCAGCAGCTTTTCTGAAGTTTTCAGGCAGTGATCAGTGTTTAACATCCTCAAAATGAAGCTAAAGGATGCTTTTACATCTTGTACACCTGAGCTGTGGTTTGTCTTTTGGCATTATGTACAGAAAGCTCTTAGCCCTCCTCTAGTAGTTAGTGTAAAGACTTAAGGGTGAAAAGTTGGACTGCCAACAAGAATAAATGGCAAACCCCATGCATATACATAATATACTGATTTCTGGGGGTGGCTCTTTCCCCACAGATGACTGGTTCCTGAAGATGCATTAGACCTAATGGCTCCCCAAAATAACGGTATATCCTTTACTTGTAGTGGGTGCACCCAAAACAATTGTTTTCTATGCTAGCACTCCTGCTGTAGTGTTGCTCCTATAATTTGATCGGTAGGGATGAAACATATTCAGATCAGGAAAGCCTGGACTTGGCACACTTGTTTCAGGACAGGTACTCAAGGTACTGAAGCCAGAAGGCCAGTGAGCTTACATATCCAGCAATGGTAAGGAATGATGGGCTCCATGTTTTAAAAAAGCCCAGTTGCAAGGAAATGTGTTTTGTTGGACAGGTAGGTGGCTCCATCATTGCTTTTATGGAGATCTTTTTGTATACTCTTTTTAAAGTTTAGACATTTATTTTTTCTTGCTGATAAGCATGTCTATGTTTTGTTCTGTGGGAATTCGTCTACTTTCAGCCTAAGGCTTGGGACACATGTGCAATGCTTTTTGTCCGATAATTGGCTCAGGGCTGATATTGGACGAGAATCTTGCGTGTGTACAGTGCTCTACATCCATCGTCTGAACGGCCGTCATGGGGGATCCACGAATGATGGGCGACAAATGATCGAAATACAAGTGAAGGGGAGAGACCGCAGTGGGTGCTTCTCGGTCATCCTCTCCATAGAGCAGAATAGTGCTGTATGTACAGAGCTCGTTCATGCATCGTGCAGTCGTTTGTCATTGGAAAGGATCGTGAAAGATCCTTTCCAACGACAATTATTACACGTGTGTACTTAGCCTAAGGGCATCATGGTGTCATTGCTTGGGAAGATCTTTTCCACCGTCAGCACTCTCATAGGAGTTCAAGGAGGTTAGGGGAACTTCTCTATCCAGGCCACTTGAGTTCTTCCATAGTAAACCCATCTCTTCTCTATAGAGCTGGCTTTGTGCACAGAGGAGCAGTCATTTAATAACAGGATAAAACATTGTCCAAGGTCATGATTGTCTAAAATACTAATGGAATCAGTCAATATAACAGTGCTAACAACATAGATAATATGGCCCTGGTCTTGCTGGGTTACTTAAGTCATGACTTCCCATTCACAGTTATTGCCTTCTCAGAATCTGGAATTCTTAGCCTTCAAGCTTTTGTATTTTCCATATTCCTTCTAGTTCAGTTACTAAATAAAGTATAACAAGGATGATCTCAAATATGTAGCATTCCATAATTGTAACATTTATCAAAGCTCGAGTTTATAAGAAGAAAGGGTCATGGTTTGTGATCTTAGGCTCATCCGATAATCGTCTCAGGGCTGATATCGGACGAGAATCTTGCGTGTGTGCAGCGCTAGTCGTTCATCGTCCAAACGACCGTCCTTGCGGATCCACGGACGACAAACGATGGTAATGCAAGTGAAGGGGAGAGAGCACAGCGGGGTGTCGTTCTGTCGTTCTCGCCCCTCCATAGAGCAGAATGGTGATTTATGTACAGTGCTAGTTCGTATATTGTGCAGTCATTGGAAAGGATTGTGAAAGATCCTTTCTAATGACAAATATAGCATGTGTGCACTTAGCCTTACACATTCTCACAATACAGTAAGTTAGTTGTAGTTGGTGATGAATAACACAGCATACAGCAGAGAATGCAGGGGCACAACATAGATCGGTCTTTCTTGACCTTTTTAACATATAAGGAACCCTTAATTTAATTTTCATATCCCATGGAAGCCCTTCTATAAATATTTCCACAGCTCACAGTATATTATCGTGATAGTCAGCGAGAAGAATGCTTCCTTCATTGCTAGCCATTGGAAGGAATGTCATCCTTACAGATAACCGAAAAGATTATCGGTATCAGTGGTAATTGATCTGAGAGATACAAATTGCTCATTGCTCAAACAACTCCTACCACTTACTAGAGGGATTCTTGGCTGAGAAGCGCCGACATAGACTGCAGAGGTGTATGTGGTCTGGACCTTTATTGTGTACAGGGAGAGCCATTCTGCAGATAAACCCTTCTCATCCAAATGAAATAAAATGCAGTTATATGATTTGATCCCGATCACAATGCAAAGATACTTTCCTGAGGAACATACCTACTGTGCAAAGCATTGAATATGTACATGGAGGGGGAGGCTCTGCATCCTTTAACATTCAGGAGGGGTTGTCTGTGACATGTTGTGGGATGCTGGGTGTCATACAGACAAGAAGAGTCCTTGCTGCAATGCTAACCATAATTTAATGATATGATGGAGACATAATTGATAAGGGATGGGTAGCAGAATCGTTTTCTATGTAGCACCAGGTCTCAGTTCCACTGAAAGCAATCAGCTTCCTATATATATCCAATGTGTGCAGGCCAGGTATCTCATATTTTTTAGTAGTCAGCAATGGCAGCACTGTATTAATCTCAAGACAGGTTACCTTTTTTAGTTAAAAAAATTGCTTTCTTATAGTAAAATATTTAACATCAGTTTAAAAACTTGGGCCAATGAAAAAGATGGTATTGCAGTCAATGAAAAAAAGGACACTAAAGCATAGGCTACAGTGAATGATTCAGAGTAGCAAATTACTAACTTTAATAAAGAACAAAGGATTGGATACTCATGGGTGATCAGTCTACTTTAGCTTTCCCATCATTCACAACCAGCTTTGGTCTGCAATGGGGTGAAGCACTGTAGGAGTGCAGAAGGAGTCAGCAGAGGGCAGCCTTGTGCAACCTTTAATCAGCTGTCATCTATGGATAATCAGAGTCATTCTAACCACATCACTAATTGTTCCCTGTAATTACTGACATAGAAACAATGCTGGTCGTGTAGATGATAACCACAGGGGTAGATGCAGGCTGGTTCGTATAAAATATTTATTAAAAAAAAAAAAATTAACTATTTTTTGATCAGAGGCATTTTTCTGTGCAGTGCCCTTTGTCCACTATTATTATACACAGTATTTATATAGCAGCATGATATTACACATCGCTGTACAAAGTCCATAGTCATGTCCCTCAAAGGAGCTCACAATCTAATGTCCCTACCACGATCAAATGTCTTTAATACAGTCTAAGGTCAATTTTTTTGGGTGTAGCTAATTAACCTAACTGCATGTTTTTGGGGGAGGAAATCGGACTACCCGGAGGAAACCCATAGGGAGAACCTGCAAACTCCATGCAGATAGTGTCCTGGCTGAGATTCACCCTGGGACCTGCAAAGGCCAGAATGCTAACCACTGAGCCACCCTGCTGCCAGATATGACATGGAATGGAGACCGGCTATCCATTTGTCATGTTAGATTTATCTGGGGCTTTATGCTAGAAGGAAATCATATTTTGTGTAATATTGCTCTGGATGCAAAACGGCTGATTAAAAAAACATCATCCATCTATTTTCAAAATGGTTGACATCATACCTCACCAAAAAGGTCCAGTTCTTCTTACTCCTACCTTCTGCACTTAAAACCTTTCTTTTCAAACTTTCCTACCCGTCTCCTTCTGTCTCCTAAACTCTCACTACTCACCCACCACTCCATATCCCCTTCCTATTGTGTGTTACTTCCCCCACCTCCTAGATTGTAAGCTTTTCGGGGCAGGGCCCTCTCCTCCTGTGTCACTGTATCTGTCTGTCATTTGCAACCCCTATTTAATGTACAGCGCTGCCTAATATGTTGGCGCTATATAAAAACTGATTATTAATATTATTATTATTTTAATAATAATAATGACATTTCTTTATTTATTATCTTAATTTTAGTTTTATTAGACATTCTATAAGTGAGTAGACTCTAGAATATTGTACTGGATCCAGCACTTGTATGTGTATATAAGCTGCACATTACTAATATATAAAACATTTTATATTATTATTATATTCTATTATATTATATAATATAAAAATAATGATTTATTTATCTTTCCAGCAATCAGATCCCTATGTGTCTGGTGATAGCAGCACGCCTGTATCTGGCCGGAGACCAGATCTTCATGAAAAATGCCTCTTCAGCCATAAGAAGGCCATGCAGGTGGACAATGAAAGTGAACATTTCCTTTTGATCTTCCACCATTTCCAAAATAATGGCGGCCTCTCCCATGTGATCTCTGTTATTTCCCCCCCACAGGAAAACAAAACAAGGCAAAGTAGAGGTCAAGATCGATGATCAGTGTGCATGGAGCAGGTGGTTGGGCCTAGGACACAGCTTTCCCGGGCGACATCTAAAGTATTTGCAGAAGGACCTTGACGGATGTGTCAGCAATTCCTTTTTGTCTTGTGGTAGAGTCGAATGTTTGGTCTAGTGTACCGGTGCACCTGTGCCTTTTAACCTCCCCTGATGTAAAGCAAGTCGAGGCTGAGCCGGGCCTTGTTGGCACATGAATGGGAAGCCGGCTGTCCACTACTTTACATGTGCACAGGCTTGAAATAACAAGCTGCCGTCTTCTCCCACCTTGAGTGTTTGAGATTCTCCTCCTTTCCCTTATCAAAACATCACATGGTGAACTTCACTCTGAGAGCCCTTTTCACATCTTCTCTGGCTTTTTATCTCTCAGGAATCTTCAGAGCTTTAGAATTTCACTTCTCTGGCTCTGAATGCTCTGTTTTATGCTTTCAGTGCAGTGTTTATGCTGCCTAAAGAAAACATAATCCTTTTTTTTAAAGGCATGCCCTATCACGGAGGAGTGAAATTCAAAGATTGAATTTTTCGGAGATGGAGAAGGTATTTGTAACTTAGTGGAACAGTGAATTGCTGCCATGAGTCAGAGATTGTCTGGATAAGGAGATAATAGAGATTGTTATAAGGTTGTTTTGTAGGAGCATTTACTGTATCCATTGGGAACCTCCTCGTGGATAAAGTACTGTAGGTTATATATTGTCTGACCATTTCATTCTGTGCTATGGCTCATTTGAATGCCTATTCTTGGTGGACCCACCACCACCACCAAAAATACCATGGGCTGCAACCATATTGTGCCATCTGAATTGTAAGCATGGGGTCTACATGAGAGAGAACACAATACTCATATCTACCATCCTGATGTTCATATTCATTTCCCAAGCTCCTGGAAGAATGACAGAAAACATTCCACAGGGAATGTCCTCACAGGTTGCAAAGCATGCACCAACATCGGCAACTGTTGACCATACCATCTTCTGAGTTGATTTCTCGTTGTTTTTCAGCCAACCTGAATATCGTTAGTTGTACTGCTGAAAAATTAACCACCATACCACCTCCATACCATCACTGACCCACTACAATATACCTATATGATGAACCACCTCCATACCATTAAATTAATAAAGAATAATAAGCTGGGATACATTATCAGCCATTTTCGGCCTTCCGTCTACTCAGAAATACCATGATACCCTACTAGAATATACACAAGTTTACTTTGAAGATCTTCAGTCAAATAATTTTTATAGGTGGAGGAGGGTAAAACCAGCATCACCGTACAGGAAAAATACACTAGAGGGAATGTGCTGACTTTCTTCTGGTTGTCAGCAGCTTCAATGTTCTTCAAGTAAATTCCATACTTAATTCCATACTTGCCATACTGCAAGCCTAGGCGGTGACTTAATGCAGTAAAGTCAGAGAACACTCTGGTTACCTAGTGCATTCTCCATAGTAATATATAGAAAATGTACTTCGAAAAGAAGAGGCCAGCTTGCGACAATATGCTAGATGCCACTGGAACAGGAAATTAAGTTGACAAACCTTTGTTCTGGAATTGTTCCAGATTATCAGTTAATGTCAATATAGTTCATTATGCTTAAGTTAGTACATTGTAACGGGTTGCTGACAGTATAAAGGTGTTTTTTGTTTATATAGGAACACAGTAGTAGGTTAGTGATGGTATGGAGGAGGTTCTTCATATAAGTATATTATAGTGGGTCAGTATTGTTATGGCGGAGATTCTTCATATAATTATATTGTCATGGGTCAGTGATGGTATGAGGGTGGTTCATCATATAAGTATATTGTAGTGGGTCAGTGATGGTATGGAGGAGGTACTTCATATAAGTATACTGAAGAGAGTTCTTCAGTTAATGTCAATATAGTACTTTATCGTTAGGTTAGTACATTGTAATTGGTTGCTTACAGTATAAAGGTATTTTTTGTTTATATAGGAACACAGTAGTGGGTCAGTGATGGTATGGAGGTGGTTCTTCATATAATTATATTGTTATGGGTCAGTTATGGTATGAAGGTGATTCTGGAGGTGGTTCTTCATATAATTATATTGTAATGGGTCAGTGATGGTATGGAGGTGGTTCTACATATAAGTATATTGTAGTGGGTCAGTGATGGTATGGTAATGGGTTGCTGACAGTATAAAGGTGTTTTTTGTTTATATAAGAACACAGTAGTGGGTTAGTGATGGTATGGAGGTGGTTCATCATATAAGTATATTGTAGTGGGTCAGTAATGTTATGAAGGTAGTTCTTCATATAATTATATTGCAATAGGTCAGTGATTGTATGGAGGAGGTACTTCATATAAGTAAATTGTAATGGGTCAGTAATGGTATGGAGGAGGTACTTCATATAAATGAATTGTAATGGGTCAGTAATGGTATGGAGGTGGTTCTTCATATATGTATATTGTAATGGATCAGTGATGGTATGGAGGTGGTTCTTCATATAAGTATATTGTAGTGGGTCAGTGATGGTATGGAGGCAGTTCTTCATATAAGTACATTATAGTGGGTCAGTAATGGTATGGAGGTGGTTCTTCATATAAATAAATTGTAATGGGTCAGTGATGGTATGGAGGAGATTCTTCATATAAGTATATTGTAGTGAGCCAATGATGTTATGGAGGTGGTTCTTCATTTAAGTATATTGTTGTATGTTGTAGGGAGTCAGTGATGGTATGACGTTGGTTTTTCATATAGGAGCATTGTAGTGGGTCACTGAGGGTTTGAAGGTGGTTCCTCATATAAGTACATTGTATGAACCAGTGACAATATGAAGGGGATTTTATATATATTTTTATAAGTACATTGTAGTATGTCAGTGATAGAATGGAGGTGGTTCTTTACTTATTATATTGTTGGGGGGCAGTGACAGTAAGATGGTGATTCTTCACATAAGCACAGCATAGTGGGTTAGTGCAGTACAAAGACATTTCTTCACATAATTACATTGTATCATGTCAGTGACAGTATGATGGTGGTTGTAGTGGATCAATGACAGTATGAAGGTTGAATATTGCAGCAGATCTGTGATGGTATGATGGAATCTCATACTTGTATAGGTACATTGTAATGGATCAGTGTCAGCATAAACATTTTTTCATATAAGTATATTTTAGCAGGTCACTGGTGATATAATGGAACCTCATCATATAAATGTATTGGGTCAGTGAGGGTATGAAGGAAACTCATCATAAAAGTATGTTGTAGGGAGTCAGTGATGGTATAAGGGTGATTGTCTATATCATTCACATTACAAAGGTGGTTCTTCATGTAAATGATAAATGGCAGTATGGAGATAGTTCTTTATGTAGTGGGTCAATGGCAGTACAAAGGTGGTTTTTCGTATTAGTACACAGTAGCAGGTAAATGGTGGTATGAAGGAAGCTCGTCAAATACTGTAAGTGCATTTTAGGCATTGGGTGATGGTATGAAGGTGGTTTTCTATATCATTGGTGTTACGAAGGTGGTTCTTCATGGAGTATGGAGGTTGTTCTTTATGTAATGGATCAATGGTGGTATGACGGAAGCCCATCATATAAGTACATTGGTATGAAGGTAGTTCTCTATGAAGCAGGTCATTAGCATTATGAAGGTGGCTCTTTATGTAAATGGTCAATAACAACATGGAGGTGGTTCTTTATGTAGTGGGTGAATGGCACTATGCTGGCAAATTTTCACGTAGTGAGTAACTGGTGGTATGACGAAGGTTCTTGATAAATTTGGTCTTTTTTTACCTTTTCAGCTATGCAGCTCTCAGTAGCAGTCACCAGCTTGGAATCTAAAGCTGGGCTGGAACTATTTGTATTATCCTCCACCCACACCTGTTACCTGCCTCATTACTTCTACGTCTTTCAATCAAGGAACCAGCAATGAGTCTGTTAACAAAGCCATCAGCTGAGGCCTCTTTTCCCATCAGCAGGAAAATTTACGCAACATTTATAACCAATAACCCTTTTCACACAGGACCCTCCCCTCCATAAGCTGGGGCTGTTATTGAAACAAAGGCGAATAGGAGAAAGAGAGAATGTATTCACTTTTAACCTCATTTAAACCACAGCTGCCTGAGCCACCTGGTGTGAAAGCGTCACGTGTTTATTTTTTTAGGTCTATTGTACAAATTTATTAGTAAAAGGCTAAACGAGACCGAGATGAGAATAGGCCGAGCCCTACGTGCTTTAAGAGGGTTTGACGGGCCCACTCATAACTCGGACAGGTAACATAAAGAATCCCTTACAAGATCATTATTTATGTTGAAGAAATACAAAGCATCTCATTTGCCATTATGATAATGTTTGGGTTGTAATGGAATATGACTGTCAAAGGCGTCAGAAAAGCAAAGCTTTTTTTTAAAGAGCACCTGTATTTATATAACACACATAATGCAGGGATAAAGAAGAATAGGGTAGGTAGGCAATGTACTTTTTTTTTGGATGGGGAGGCGGGGCCATAGGATTTTTAGCATTTTTTTGGAATTGTTATGCTTAAGGCCCACTCTAGTCCTTGGTTCCTCCATATCATCGAAGGGAAAGGTAGGGTTCAGCTCCCTATTATATCACTGTAAGTGAGCTTTCTGCAATATCCTCCTTGTAGAGGGCATTTTTAAAAGGGTAAATAGTAATAAATGAGGCTTAACGTGAAGTTTACAGCCAGTCCAGAGTTGCTGGTTCCATGGGGTTCATTGTCATTGATGATATCTATACCTGGTCATCTCTTTGATTCTTCAGCCTCCGTAAATGGTCAGCCCAAGGTGGCATAATCGCTAATTCATCTTAGACCCAATAAATGCAGATTTTCCACGTTGAGCTTTGCAAGAAGCAATTATAGAAGAAGTGGTTCTTTTATGTTGTGAGCTGTCCCATCATTGGCCATAGTTTAGACACATTGCTTTTCTAAGGAACACTATAAGTTAGCCTTTTTTTAGCTTTTTAAAATGAACGAACCCTTGAAATAATTTTCAGGTCTTAAGGAACCCCTGAGAAGAACAATATCCAAAGTTCAAAGTACATTGGTGTGATGATGGGTGGAAAGAATGCTTTCTACATTGCTGGCCATTGGGAAAAATGTCACCCTCATAGATAATTAATATTATTATTATTATTATTAATAAACAGGATTTATATAGCGCCAACATATTACGCAGCGCTGTACATTAAATAGGGATTGCAAATGACAGACTAATACAGACAGTGATACAGGAGGAGAGGACCCTGCCCCGAAGAGCTTACAATCTAGTAGATAATCAAAAATACCATTAGTATGGGTGATAATTGATCTAAGAGGCACAAATTTCTCATTGTTTAATAAACTCTTCGGAGCTTTCAAATGAACCCTTGGGTTCCATGAAACCTTGGATAGGTTTGGATACTCACTATTCCCAGTGCCACTGAACTCAACTCCAATCCTACGAAATGGACCCCATAGTCCATTGGGAAACCACATTTCAATCTTTAACCAACGTCAATCTCTTGGTTGCCCTGCCAGGTTTCTCCTGTTGACACCCACATTACCATATATCATGTAATCAGTAAAAGTCCGAGAGAGAGAAACCAGAAAAAATTGCAATGGACCCAGATAACTGACACTTTGGACAGCCAGACAAATTGCAAAAATAAAAAGATTAACTGACAGGTTTACTTTAACCCAACAAAGCTTATCCATTACATTGACAAACCTACTAGTTACAAAATCCTGCACAGAAATGCTGATGATTGTCAGGCTGAAGTTGATGGGACAAGGGTCATCTTTTACACTAGAAGATATGGCTATCTCCTAAGTAGATACAATGAACTGATATGAAGGAATGGCTCCATTACTGAAGGTTCTAGAAGCAGCATAGCCTCCAGCTTGTAGATCAACATCTGAGCAATCCACACTAATCCTGTATCATCTACACCTACCTGTTGGCAAAAATGCTTTCAGTCTTTGACATGTCCGTGGTTTAGGTTACACCTTTGACAGCTGCTACTGAACTTGATTGCCAAAGAACCTAAGTGGACTAAGAAGAGTTCTCAGTATCTCCGTAGAAGCTGAAGCGCTGTAGGCACTGCTCAGACAAAAGTAAAGGTGGTGTAGCGGGGAAAAGGAATGTTGCAAGGTATTAACCTCCAATATTACTGTCAATGACTTAAAACTCAAATCCAGATGGATGAAAAAGTCAATTATTAAAAATGATTTAATGTATTAAAAAGCATTTTGCTTTCAACTTTCTGTTATCCTCTTTACAAAAGTGTTGATACTTGGGAAGTGAAGTGCTGCAAGGCAGGCAGGATTTATTGCTTTACATAGTGCTGTCAGTCTAATGCTTTGGGCTTGCTTACAGGGAAAAAAAATGGCGACCAGCCTGAAGACTTCATCAATTAGCCTATTAAACATAAACATTTTAAACATATTTTCTCCAACATCCAACCATCTTTATCCACCCCCTCTAATTAATTAATAAAATGATTTTACATGACATACTACCGGTAGATCTCAAGTCATTTATATCATAGCCTGCAGGGTGGGAGTTCCTTCGTGAGTTCCCGATTGTTGGGCAAGCTGTCCACCAGTGGGGTCCTCTCAAGCTCCAAAAGATGAAAGCAGTGTGAAGAAATCTTGATGACGGGGACACCAACAAGACTAGTCAGTGGCCGACCCTGACATCATGGAATGAGACTCCCTTATGGTTGTTTGAGAAAAATAGGCACATTATGGACTTATAAAAACAGGTAATAAGACATTCCCTCAAACATTCCCTCGTGGGAATCTTCTAGTTCCATGTGTTTCAATGACAGTAATTGTTTAAATGTCAAATTTCATGGTTTATAAATAGAGCCCAATGACTCTTTTTTAATGAAAGCAGCCAGCGGGTCCCTCTATAGTGCCTCTTATTGGAGTCTAAACCCAAAATGTGGGCCCACAGCTGACCAGTCTTATTGTTGCCCCTTCAACCTGGTGTCATCACACAACTGCCGTCTTTTGGATGGGGGTTATTGTTGGATAGGGAGCCCAATGAACCCATCAATGAACTCCGTCCCTCTGCAGTCCAATATTGAAAGGACCTGGTGCATCATGTAAGTGCCAAGTAAAAGACCCAAAAACATGTTGCCTATCAAGAATTATATATTGGCTATGATATTTTAACAGTTTGTATGTCTTATATGTGACTGTAACCCGAAGTGCCCTTATTTGGCCCTTTGGTGCATGTAAAGCAGCCTTGCCAGGGACAGTGACAGGTAGGCAATGCTGGAACCGGAGAACACATGGGTACACTGGCACACAGATTCAGGGGCATTCTACTAATAAAAGAACACAAGAACATATCTGGCAGCATATAGCAGAAATAGAGAAATGCCAAGGGAAGAACGACTATAATGTTTGAGCGGCGTGTACCTTTAAGCTCTCTAGTGATAAGTAGTTGTATTTTCATTGTGTCTCAGCTGGGAATTATCTCTGGCTCACAGCTGGCAGTATTTTGCTGGACTGGATCCCCTCCCAAGGTGTCAGTGAGAAATGGAACAAATATTACAGACTAAACACTGGCATTTTTGCAGGTCTCAGTAAGCTCCTGTCAGAAAGACGACTACTGTGTTGAGTGTATTTTTATAAGCAGTTGTTATTCTGGCCCAGGTGATGTGTGAAATAACTGCACTATGACTGTACAAACTTTAAAGAAATCCTAGCATCAGCAGATCACATTGTGATTAGGAAATATTATTTCTATAAAGCAGCAATTACAGCTGATCTAAACACAATCACATAAGCTTCAACATAAGTCATATTAAATCTGCAGCCTTTATTCACATAATACCTCCTGATCCTGACATTGTTCAGGCACTTCTGGTTTAACAGTGACAACTGTGTCCTTATTCTGTTCCTGAGTTGTCACCTGTCACATACCACCCTGGTGGAAGTGTCTGCCCTGATGTACAACCATTCAAAAATAAGGATATAATTATCAGATCATTGTTCCTTATAAATAGGTGCCTACATGTCATCCACTTGTCATTCACCGCTAGGGTTACATGTTCATGTAGGTCTAGTTGCTCTCTCTTCCCGCATGGACTTACCTTTCCCCTTTCTTCCCTAGCATGGACCTACCTTATCCCTCTCTTCCCCAGCTGCCATCATGGTTCCTCTTCTATCTGCCTCCCAATCGACAGGCCCTTGGCGTTCTCCTCTTGCAATGCAGTACTATAGGGGATGGCATTGGTGCTTGCCTTCAGCACATAGGGGGCTTATAAAGTTGTGGGGGGCTGGTCATTCAGGGGTTGAGCCTGCACAAATGGGGGATAAAATGAATCATATATTGTATTTTAAAGACCTCTGGACCTAAATGGTGATCTAACCCTTGCAGTGTGGAGGATAACTAAATAGATGATTTTTTTTTTCAGATGTGATGCTTGCATTTTTCCCTTCCTTTATTTTCCTAAATTTAACCAGTAACACACTTCCTGTTGTATGGTGACAATCTCACCAGTGTAGTGTTGTCACTTTAGGACTGGAATGTTTAGGGCCACAGAACACCTTCGCCTTACCCCACCTGCATAACATGGGAGATGAGGGTGTACTCCATAGAGAGAGCTGGAAACAAAGCTAATAGATAATGTGCAGTGCAGTTTAGGCAGAGAGCACAGTTCGTTGGATTTCTGGTGGTACTGTCTATGAAATAATAATTAATTTCATTCTCTAATCACCATTATAATGTATTTGTGATCATGATTTTTTTTGCAAAATTATTTTGATTAATTTTTATATTTTTGACCATGGTATGACTATAAGCTATGTTTTATAATAAAAACCTGCATTTTGTGACTTTTATTGTTTGGCTGCCTCTTACAACATTCACATTTGCGGTTATTATGTAATAACTCTGTTCCTGTCTCTCATTGGTGAATCCTGGTCATGTGACCCCCAGGTACACACCTGAATATAACTTTTCCAGCAAGCAGGGTGTCATTGTTCTGCTGAAAGGAACATTGTCACCGGGAGCCGGGTGCCATCTCAGCAGCTAAAAATAAACCCATTTGTCTTTGTTTAAAAGATTGATTCTCACTTCCAGGTATTCTTACGCTATGACTCTTCTGTAAATAGAGCTGTTTTTTAAGCAACAAGCCATATTGTGAATGAACGTTTGTTAAATTTCGGTTCACTAGCTGCCTTTGTTTCTTCTCAATAGCAGTTGATGCCATGGGACCAAAACAAGCGCGGGCGGTTAAAGGATGACTCTGGCTGTGTTCTAGAACACATAGAATTTAAGCACAAGACTTTGTATACCTTATTGATGATTAAAAGCATATCTGTAACCAGATAGGATTTCCTAGGAGTAGTAAAAAGGATGGCCTAATTGTAGAGGTGTTTTGGAGCATAACACGTTAAATGGAACCCGTACTACAGGTAAAAGTGCAAGAACAGTGTGCACCTAAACCACTTTACATTATATCACTCACGTTCACTGCACTCCCATACCACCACTGATAAAATAAAAGCTTGGCATATATAGGTTGGGCTTAATATACCTGATTAAACCTATCCTACAGCAGGCCAGTTTTACACTGCAGTATCCTCTGAAGTTTCTCTTGTAGTGAATCCCCAGTCCCTGCTGTTAGTCTCTAGTACACATGAGCCCAGGCTTGCTCTTTAAAAATGTGCTGTTGTTAGCCAATTTTACACTACTGTATCCTCTGATGTATCTCCATTGTTGTAGTAAAGATCCAGTCTCTGCTGTTAGTCTCTAGTATATGAACCCAGGCCTGCTCTTTGAAAATGTCCTCTTGTTAGCCAATTTTTTACTACTGTATTCTCTGAAGTTTATCTATTCTTGTATAAAGCCCCAGTCTCTGCTGTTGGTCTCTAGTATATATGAACCCAGGCCTGCTCTTTGAGAATGTCCTGTTGTTAGCCAATTTTACACTACTGTATTCTCCAATGTATCTCCATTGTTGTAGTAAAGATCCAGTCTCTACTGGTATTCTCTAGTATAAATGGGCCTGGGCTTGCTCTTTAAAAATGTCTCAGTCTTTAAAAGACCTCAGTTTTTGCTGTTAGTCTCTAGTACACATGAACCCAGGCTTGCTCTTTAAAAATGCCCTTTTTAGACAGTTTTACACTATAGTGTCCCCTGAAGTTTCTCCATTGTTGTAAAAAAGCCTCAGTCCCTGCTGTTGGTCTTTAGTATACATGGGCCCAGGCTGGCTCTTTACAAATGTCCTCTTGTTAGCTAATTTTACACTACTGTATCATCTGAAGTTTCCCCATTCTTGTATAAAGCTCCAATCTGTGCTGTTGGTCTCTAGCATATATGGGCCCAGGCTTGCTATTTAAAATGTCCAGTTATTAGGCAATTTTTCAAAACTGCATCAACTCCAATCTCTTCATTCTCAATAGAAATTTAATAGTACTTGGGCAGTGGCAGGACAGTTTTGCACAATCTTAAACAGGGACAAAAAAATGACCTATTCAAAGTGGGACTATCACAAAGTGAGGTTACTACTTCATGAAAAAGTATGTGAAGCTGCTAAAAATACCCTGAAAAAATTGACAAATGACATGGCTAAAATGTAACTCAAACTTAAACAATAAATATAAAATAACATAAAAGATGGCTTTTTTCTGCAGTATACTTTTCTGCCACTGGATGTCCTCAATCTAATGGCCAAAATCATTCAGCCCACTTCCCCTGAGCCCTGGTCATTGAGGTTTTGCATCAGCAGACTGGAAAGCAATGGCCTCATCACTATGCTTTTTCTTCTTATAGGAATGCTGCTGAGCTGATTGACTCCTTGTGCTGCTTCTTCATCTCAAACTCCAGCCCTGTTATATAGGGACTATGTGCAGCTGATACCTAATTACACTGCTTGTATTTTAAAAATACTTTTAATGATAGATGTGCTTTATTTCCGTCTATCTATCAGCTTTAACAATTAGTATCTGTAGGCTTTATGTCACAAAGTGGGAAAAAATTACACCTTAGTTTTCTCTGTGTGGTATTGGCATTTCCTCTGTTTTTACACCACTGAACCAGATTCCGGCCAAACAATGGCAACACAAGCACATTTGTTATACTCAAGGTAGACTGACAGCCATGAACCTGGCCTCTCTCTAGGCTGGCTTGTTATGATAAGTCAAAGAGACCGCACCCTGAAGAGCAGCTCAAACAGGACGTTGGGATGTTCAACCTGACAAGAAGCCCCAAACAAGAGCCCCGGGAGAACACAGGTGCTGAAATCCTCTTACACGTGTTTTGATTCATGTAAAAACAAACACACTTACCTGAAACTCTCCATTCTCTCAGACTGCAGAGAGAGAGCTTCTCACTTGTCAAGTGACACCAGGCCTCGGGTCTTGCCCTTGTGTGGACAAAAGAGACACAGGTGCAGTGCTGGGAAAAGCACCTGGATTAGTGTATGCAAAGGGCAGCTAGTGAACCACTAACTGGGGAAACGAACCGCGCCTTCACTACGCCATAGATCATTGTGAAGCCCAAGTCCAGCTTTGTGTCAAAATGAAATAATGTATGGAAGAGAAACCAGGCTTTGTAAATGGCGCAAATAACCAGTCTTTGGAAATTGGAGTCTTCCATCTCCAGCTTACAGGTCCTGGGTTCAGTTCCCTCCAGGAATAATACCTGCATGGAGTTGGCACATCTCCTAACTGGAGTAAAAAAAAAAAAAAGGTTTTTTTTTGCAAACCTCGTATTCAATGCATTTTTTATACCCAGATCTTCTATCCTGTTTATGTAATTCTCCTGAAACGCTGTTCCTTTTGGATTTCTCCCATTGGACTTCATAGAGTGTTACCCTTCTTTCCCCCCTGGCTCATTATTCGCTGCAAAATTTTGAGAACTTCATTATATCACAACATACTCTATGTCTCAATGTCCCATTGAAGGAAGCCTTCTAGGCAAAACGCGTTGGAATGGCCAAGGCTTCCAGAGTTTCCACTGCAAAGTTACTGCAACAGGTTAAACTTACCCTACCTTTGCTCCTCAGTAGCTGCATGTACAACAAGGAACAGAAATTGTGTGTAACCTCAGAGATTATCCAGGTAGGAGCTTACACATTTTTTTTTCCAATACTTCTGGTGACTTCCAGAAGCTGAACCCCAGATCTAGGCTAGGTGACCACCACCCTACATTGGGACACCTTTCTTTTACACTTCATATAACTACCCTTGTTTTTCTGCCTTAGTCTGCTATGTGCCATAGAGGATCCTCTTTCTCTGACCATGGATGAACCTGAACGCTGCAGAGACCGGCACCACGGAATGACCTCCAGCCTTCTCCTTTGAGTCCAATATAGGGCAGCAATGACACATAAGAAAAGGCTATTACGTCTTATCACCACATAACCAAATATACAATTCATGGTGGAGAACAGATCGTGGGGGAACATTGGTAAGTATGTATGCCATGTTCCTGCATGGGCAAGTCATGTGTTCACATAATATAGAAGAGTTAATCAAAAAGTATTCACAAAAATAATTATCTCATAATCACTATACCCTACAAGCTAAAAAAAAATATAATAAATTCTCCTATAGGTTGGAATTCTCCAAAGCTGTTTCGGTATGTAGAACACATGACAGTGGCAAAGCTGGCAGGGGTTAAGCTGCTTCTAGTGCATTGCACAGGCGGGATACAACTAATACAATCCAGGTGTATTTGTGTTACAGGCCTGTGCACGTTATGCTGATTTTCCCATAACCTGGCATGTTTACCTGTATCTTACGGTACTTATAGGACAGTGTCATGCTCTACACCCCACACAAAAAAAAGGCTGCAAGAGTTATGGCTTCACTACAATGTGTTACTTGTCCACATTCAAACATTGTTTCCTTACATATTTATCTTCTCTTGTTCAGGCATCAGTTCCCTTTCTTCCAAATGTGTTGTATATGTAAATGGAAGGCAAAGCCAACCATCCATTCATCATCTTGTCTGCTGTAACCAGCGCTGTGTTTACCTTACAACACTACTCCAAGCTAAGCTTTATCAGCTCTGTATAGGATAGGTCCCATGGTTCTTCTCCATAGCTGGACCTTTCCTGTGTCATGTGTTTGTTTTAGATTGAACTCCAGGCAAACATCTAGGTACTTAGGCAGGATTCATATATGGGTGCTGTATTTACATTCCAATGATCCATAATATTGTCCGGCTGGTGGTCAGTCCTAAAGCTGACAATGTTCTCCTAGACAAGCCACCGAAGGGGTGACCTCCAGAAGCTAAAGCTCAGATTTGGGCTAGGTGACCACCATCCTTTATTGAAACACCCTGTGACTCCCATTGTTTTTTACTATCTTCATGCCTACTCTTGGTTTTCAACTATAGTTTGGTGGTGTGACAACATCTCTTTCTCTGACCATGGGTGAGCCTTAACACTACAGAGACTGACTGCACATAATGATATGACCCCAATTGTTCTGGCATTCTCCTGTGAATCCAAGGTAGCAGGTATAGCATATATTAGAATTGGCTGCCCCCCCATTGAACCGACTTGGGTCACCTCGTCCAGGGCACACTTTTTGTCTCCCTTTGTCCACCCCTGATCCATGTCAGCCTGGGGTCAAAGAAAGTAGAGCACCATTTAGCCATGGAGAGGCCTTCTATAAGAAACAGTGTCAGGGATGGTGAATGGGAATTGAACTCAGAGCTACTTTTCCATTGCAAACTTGGCTGGGAATCTTTTTCAATGTTACGTGCGAAGTAGCTCTAGCTTTGTCTAGAACCAAGCTTTCTGAGCTTTTTACAATAAAAGCCTTCTGCAACAAAATAAACTTCCCTGTTTGTTCACAATTTTTTTCAGTACACTCACGCTCACTTTGTTTGGGCACCACCATCTGCACCCCATCCTTCCAGAACAACGTCAGCCACCCCACAGTTGTATGGAAGTAACTCAGAAGACAGCTATGCCAGGATTGTACACTGAGCAGCATATGTGTACTGTATAGAAAACATTACAAACAGACAGGTAAGTTAGTTTTATTGCAGAGGGGACATTGTCTGTCCCATATGCAGAAAGTATCTGCCCACTCTCATCTTTCCAGGATCAGATCCACTTTAAAGTTAAATACACACGTCAGATGATTGTTTCCTGGCAGGAATGGTCGGGCTCATTTTGAGCTCATTGTGTTCATCAATCCTTGGTAGTTTGATGATTGATCAATCAGGAACAATCCCATAGAGAAGAGCATAGTGGGGTGCTGCCTGTGCTTCCTTCCCTCTCCATTGAACAGCACTGCATTGTGTGAACTGCTGCATTTTGTGACAGTTTCACACAGTAATCAGACAGGTAAGATGGATTACTACAGAAGAGACATCGCCTGTCCTTTTCTGTAATAATGATCTGCCTGATAAAAGGGTACAATAGTTCCATTTTACCTTGTGTCTTTTACATCTACATATTTATATATATTTTTACCCAAGATTCACCCACCTTATACTCACAATTTAAACATTTTTCACATTAGATTCAATTAGAAAATTGGCCAATAATTTCACTGTAGTTATCATTCATCTCCCAGTGTACACGGAATTAATGGTGCATGATAAAAATGTTTCGTCTTTCATAAAACATTAAATGTCTTCAAAAAATGCTAATCCGTAAAGTAAACATAGTATGGATTGTACCATGTGACTGAGTGCCATGAATCTGTACACCTGGATAGGACAGCTCTGGGCTCTCTATGTGCCAGCAAACTCAGCAAAATCAGCGCTGTACAAACTGAATTCACTTCTTCAATTAATGATACACTGGACAACATTCCCCACTTGTGAATGAAAATCTTCAACATGACAGCAGACAACAATACATAGCTGGCAGATGTTCTAGCACAATGTTTCTTAATTGGGGTGACTCCAGAGGTTGCTGGGGGGTCCTAGAGCGATGAGAAGTTTGTGACTTTCAGGTCAGTTTAGGTGACACCAATGATATTTTTGGCTATCTGTAAGGGTTACATTCTTCTCAATGGCTAGCAATGTAAGAGGAATTGCTCCCACTGACCACCATGCTAACATACTGTGAGCTGTGGATATAGAAATTATAGAAGGAGTTCCCTGAAGACCTGAAACTTATTTGAAGGGTCACCCCATGTTAAAAAGGTTGTGAATGGCTGGTCTAGCAACTCAAAAAAACATTGTGACTTCTATCTACTTTTCTTCTTACTGAAGGGAAGCCAGTACAACTGTGCAAGACTGAAGATGTGAAAATTGTGAAAAAATGGGAAATTGTTAGTATAAATTGAAACATTTATGATGAGAACACAATGTGCTGTTATATCCTTTCACAATATATTCCCATCATATTTCTGTTCTGTATGAGATCTTCTCCAGAAATCAGACAAATTGCTTTCCCTGCTACAAAAGTATCAATTCACAAATCATCGGCTATTGTTACTTTGTATCATCAGAGAGTTCACATCAGAATGTTCCATTCATACACTCTCACCGGTCACTTTATTAGGTACACTTCATTTTAACACAAATATCTAATTAGCCAATCACATGGCAGCAACTCAATGGATGGGGACATCTGATAAAGATCACACGGAGCATCAGAATGGGAAAAAAGTGATTTAAGTGACTTTGAATGCGGCTTGGATGTTGGTGCCAGGCAGGCTGGTCTGAGCATTACCCCAATACTGGCATTAAATGTGACAGCAGAAGGAATTGAATGGCGTTACCAAAAGCACCCCACTAACACACAGGGCCCGATTTATTAAAGCTGGAGAGGATACACTTTCATAAGTGAACCTGGCTGACCCAGCAAATCTGGAATGGATCTAGTCTAGGATTCAAAACATTTGCTAGCAAATAGCAAATAACATTAAAGAAATCCATTCCAGGTTTGCTGGATCACCCAGCTTCACTGATAAAAGTGTATCTTCTCCAGGATTTAATAAAAGCCCACAAGGTCTGTCTATAAAATCTGACATTCACCAAACATTCTCTGTTGGAGAATCAATTGCAACTATTTAAAAGTGAAGTGTGAAGATTCCCAACCCGGAAATTTCAGATTCACTGTTTTACAAATAGACCCCTTGTAGTCTCCATTGGAGGTCAGGGTGACAATGCAGGGGCACATTAAGAGAACTGGGACGGATTCACCCCAATTTGTCCATATGTCAAAAGAAATGGGGCGAAATCCCCAAAAAATGTAAATTGTTATCAGAGCAAGAAATAAGAGAATATCCTCCAATGGGGATAACCGTCTAATATGGAAATGACTTTATTTGGAGATATTTCCTGTTGTATCTCCAGAAGAGGAAGTGGAATAAATCTCCCAACTATAAAAAATAACTTGATGGGGTGCTAACCTATAAATACCCTACTCTAAAAAAACTTTAGCCTTTTTCTAGACTTTAACATGGCCCCAAGGGCTTAAAGAAATAGTGCCAGACACATCTGCTTTATAGCTTCCTTTTTATTATTATTTTTGGATATCCAACAATGTTTAGTGGCCCCATGCCAGACTGTGGCCCTCGGTTCCTTCCAGGATGGTTACCTGGGTCTCACACAATCCCTGGGAAAATCGTGGACTTATCTGCAGCTTGTGGAGGGAGTTGGTTGGCGCTTGTTATGTTCCAGTAGACAAGGCCAGCCGTACATTCCTTCCACGCTCAGACAATTAGCCGTATTCAGGAGCCCTTCTCTCTATAGAGAGGGGGAGAGCCCAGAGACCCAAATCATTTCCCTCTTATCTGCAGCAATTAAAACATTTTAATATGTTCTGAACGTGAGATTTCACAGGGAGGAAGTGCCGAGGACTCCATCAATGATACGACTTTATGAAAACATCCCACTTTTCTGCAATTATTGCCTCTCAAGGTGAAGAACCTGTCATTGCTATTGTGTGCTGGGTGAAATATCTCACTTGGCTCCCTGGCAGGTGTATAAGTATGGCTGCCGTCCACATATGGAAGCCGCGTTATCTCTTTTCCTCTTTTCTACATCCAAAAACCTGGTGGGTAAGAGCTAGTGGGGTCACTAAAAAGTGCACACTTGTCTATACTATTGCCCCTTTCTTGCCATTAAAGCCTAATTTTCCACTGGTGGTGGTCTTGTAGGATGCACGGGGTGGAGCTATGACACCCTGCATTCTATAGTCTGCTCCTAATCTTCCTGGATGAATGATGCCGGCCATAATCTACAATGAGGACATCTAGTGACAAGGAAAAGCCATTGCAACAGACAGCTCTAGACTGAAGGTGAGGGTCAGTTAGAAAATATTGTTTAGATTTAGTTTAGGTTTATAGAAAATCTTTGCTCATTTAATAAAAGTAACAGGTTTCCTTTAATCCCCAAAATAACCTCAACATATACTTACATTTATTGCACAATGTTTAAGATAGGAACCAATACTTTTGGGTATGGAGGACCATGTGACTCAACCATGTGACTGTTCTGGTCAATCAGCACTGTCATAGAAGTGTACATTATGGTAAATCAGAGCTTACACAGAGCTTGTGAATGTATTAGAAGGGATGTGAATGGATGGCCAGTATTAGGGTCTGGAAAGGCTTTAGGCTTGTGTCAGTGAGGCCAGTTTAACGTCAGTTAATTGAGAATTCATAGACATGTACATCTAACCTGCAGTGAACCTCCTTCTAATCTGCATTTGACCTGCTTCAAGTGGGTTTGGCATTCCCATAGACTTATTTTAGAAATGCAAAACCTTTTTAAAGTTAAATAAATTTCACTGGCACAGGCCCTAAAAGTAAGGAAAGCAGGGCCAGGGTAGGGCAACCTAGACAATTGTCCAGGACCCCAACTAACAGAATGAAACTTGCTCAGGGCTCCAGTTTGTCTAAAACCATCCCTGCAGTTTGTCTAAAACCATCAATTTCTGCATTAAAGTGAACCTGTCACTGTGCCTTACATGGTCCATACACAGATTCACTTTAAAGCTGTCAAAATAACAAGCTGCATTACATTTCCATTACAAGTTACAGGTGCACCAGGGGCAGCTTTCAGTCTGTTTTTAACATTAACCCCTCCATACAATGGGAGTACAAAGGTTTGGCCTGTGACCTCCTTACCCCTATCTGTCACCACTCCTGCATGATTTGCAGCAATACAGCAAATGTATGTTGTGATGCCGGTTGCCTCTAGATTGTATATTGTGTCAGTATATCGTGCAGTATGGTGTCACCGCACTGCTCTAGTTTGTTTGAGGCTCAGGCCGCATTCAGATCTCTATGCTGCAGTGACTCTGCAGTGACAACATGAACTATCATATGCAACATGCACAAAATGATCGGTACCAAGTACTATTTGTAGCATGCTGCAACACATGTTCATTGTGTTAGGAAAAAAGGTTATTTTAGAACTTCTTGTTGAATTCCTCCATTGTTCTAAATTACATAAGTTTCCAGCCTATGCCATATCATTGTATAGTAGTGTATCTCTGCAATGCTCTTTTGTATCATTACAGAACTTCATTCTATGATATATCATTGTATCATTGTAATATATTCCTGCACTGCTCCAGTCTATATGGGCCCCCATCCTATGCTGCTATTTTACTTTGCAGTGTAGTCCCACACTGTTCTGGTCATAACAGAACTTCATTCTTTGATATATCATTGTATTGTATGTATTTCTGGACTACTCCAGTCATTATAAGTCTCTGTCCTATGCTATTTTATTATATTATACTGTATTCCTGCATTGTTCTGGTCTATACTGATCCCCATTTTATGCTATTTTATTATATTGTAGTATTCTCCTACACTGCCCCAGTCATTATAAGTCTCTATTCTATGTTATGACATTGTATTGTAGTGTATTCCTACACTTCTGTGGTCTATATTCATTCTAGTGCATGATCTTTTATTATACTGTAGTACTGTTTATTTTTGCAATGCCCCAACCATTATAGGTCTCTATCCTATGCCGGTTTATTATATAGTAATGTATTCCTGCACTGCCCCAGTCATTATAGGTTTTCATCCTATGCTATATATGTGTTGCAGTTGCAGTATATGATGTTCTTCCACTGCTCTGGTCTATAAATATCCTACTGTGTGCTCCTTTATTATATTGTAGTATATTATAGATCATTATAGGTCTTTATTATTATGTATGCTGATTTATTATATAGTAATGTATTCCTGCACTGCTCCAGTCTAGACAACTCTACATCCTATGCTATGTGATTACATTGTTTTGTATTCCTGCACTGCCTCAGTCAATAGGTTTTCATCCTATGCTAAATCATTGTATTGCAGCATGTTCTTCCACTGCTCTGGTCTATAGATATCCTACTGTGTGCTCCTTTATTATATTGTAGTATATTATAGATCATTATAGGTCTTTATTCTATGCTGATTTATTATATAGTAATGTATTCCTGCACTGCTCTGATCTATACATATTTCCGTCCTTTACTATATTATTGTATATCATTGTATTCCTGTACTGCCCGAATCTATACAGATCTCTATTTTATTGTATTCTATTCCTGCACTACTCTGGTCTATACATCTCTCTATCCTTAGCTTTATTATTCTTTATCATTGTATTGTAGGATCTTATTCCACTTCTCTGGTCTCTATATATCCTACTGTATGTATTTTATTATATTGTAGTATGTTATAGATCATTATAGATCTTTATTCTACGCTGTTTTATTATATAATAATGTATTCCTGCACTGCTCTGGTCTATACATCTCTCTGTCCTTTACTATATTATTGTATATCATTCTATTCTTGTACTGCCCAAATCTATACAGATCTCTATTTTATACCATTTTTTGTATTATATATTCCTGTACTACTCTATCCACCTATACATCTCTCTATCCTTTGCTTTGTTATTCTATATTATTGTATTCCTGCACTGCCCAAATCTATACAGATCTCTATTTTACGCTGTTTTATTGTATTATATTCCTGCACTACTCTGGTCTATACATCTCTCTATCCTTTGCTTTATTATTCTAAATCATTGTATTGTAGCATATTCTTCCACTTCTCTGGTGTATATATATCCTACTGTATGCTCTTTTATTATATTGCAGTATATTATAGATCATTATAGGTCTTTATTGTATGCTGTCTTATTATATAGTAATGTATTCCTGCACTGCTCTGATCTATACATCTCTCTATCCTTTGCTTTATTATTGTATATCATTGTATTGTAGCATATTCTTCCACTTCTCTGATCTATATATATCCTACTGTATGTATTTTATTATATTGCAGTATATTATAGATCATTATAGGTCTTTATTGTATGCTGTCTTATTATATAGTAATGTATTCCTGCACTGCTCTGGTCTATACGTCTCTTTGTCCTTTGCTATATTATTGTATATCATTGTATTCCTGTTCTGCCCGAATCTATACAGATCTCTATTTTATAATATTGTATAATATTCCTGCACTACTCTGATCTATACAACTCTCCATCCTACGTTCTTTTATTAAATTGTATTCTTGCACTTTTCCAACCATTTTAGTCTGTAATACATTACATATCATTGTATATAGAAATAGAAATATAATAACACCTCTTCATATATCTCTAAGCCATCCACCCTCCCAAACCTCCCTGCCCCATTGTGCACATTTTGCCTTCACAGATGCTCGGACTCTGTCCTGTAAAGAATCCATTTGTTTGACACATATTAATGATCGCTACTTTGCCTGGAATGTATTTGGATTTCTACGTAGGCACATATATGTAATTATTATGATGTGATTGTCTGCAGGACGTGACAAATGGCCGATGTTTCTGGCATAAATCGCAGCGACGTGCTAACAAGACAGTTATTGCTGATAATGTCACTGATAGCATTCAGCTGGAGGACGGCCATGACAGGTTCTCTATGAGCAGGCCAGGCCTGGTTATTTTGTCTTGGCCCTTATTAATCTGACAAGCTCATCCCGGCCGCAGTTTGCACACTTAGCATTCAAATCGGGGAGAGGAAATGTTTACTTGTGATGCTGTTTAATTGAGTCCTCCCCTCCTTCCATACTCCAAACACATGATACCTTTTTGTGGCTGACTGGCGCTGAATCGGGCCTTGTTCCTGTCTGTGTTTAACAAGAGATTCTCAGCTTTATGTGAGGCCATGAGCAAATGGAGCACAGGTCACCGGCAGCCATTACTCCTGTAAACACAAGTATTAATTGTCCTGCAGTTTCCAGGTTTTATATCCATTACTGGATCACCGAAGGATCATCCTGATGGCTGACGGATTGACCTGTTTTGTTAAAGATATGTAAACCCTTATGTGTGCGCTCCATTACTCCATGGCCTTTGACTGCTGAGTGCACATTCCCTGCAGACGTAAACTGCTGAAAAACTGACTTGTTCCTACTCATTTTATATGCACATATATATAACATGCATGGATGAATGCAGCTCTGTAAAGATTAATACATCATTAAATGTATTTTGAAATGCATGCTAAATTTGGCTTGGTGGTCTAACGTGCAGCAGTGCTCAGGAGGAGGGAGAAGCAGCACAAGGAGTCAAAGCTTTGCTGATAGGAGGAGAGAGCAGACTGATAGAAAGATGAGATGCAGCTTTCTGCTTTCACTGTCCAGTTACAGGGTGAGTTTGGATAAGGGTCTGGTAAGTAAAACTTAAACTGTGGGGCCGTGCTGCTTGGTAGAGCTGGCTGAATCTCAGAACTAGGTGAACAAATTTAGAAATACTTGGGCAGGTAAAATGTTATTCACATGGATTAAATACTTGTATTTCGCTTAGTCAAGTAAGCAAAATTAATTTAAAAAAATGCAAGGAGGCAGCTCTGTATTGTGGAAGGGACATACACACTTACCTACCTGTTCCCAATCTTTCGGACCGTGCACAGTTCTGGGACAATCCCAGTATAGATGGCTGCTTAGAATAAATGAACTGCCATTCACATGTGTTGTGTCATTCCAGTGTCAGAAAAATGGTACATGGCTCATCTTTGCTGCAATCCAAAAATATGTAGTGAGGTTAATTGGCTTCCCCAAAAAATTGACCTTAGACTGTAATATTGACATATGACTATGGTAGGTACATTAGATTGTGAGCTCCTTTGAGGGACAGCTAGTGACATGACTATGGACTTTGTACAGCGCTGCCTAATATGTCGGTGCAATATAAATACTGTGTAATATTATTATTAATAATTGGCTACTCATTTAAATGAATGGGCTGCTTTAGTTCAGCACACATTAACATGCATTCAGTAATGCACTGCAACAAATGAAACATTGACCATAATAACCAACTCTCCAAAATGCAGTTCTGTATTTTTAACAATCATTATTTATTATTTATTGCCATTATTAATGGGATGGATAACATGACCCACATAAGGATAAATATACTGGCAGATCTTCTGGTGAGCCCCCCGGTTTGTTGGGGTCACGGTAGCTGCCCCATTGTCATGTCTTATTTTTGGCACAGGAGGAACTCTGTACTATTGAGAGATATCTCTATGTTGTGAATATTGATGATTAGATCTGGAAATTTCTGAAGGTTATCAGGTTCTTCTGACCACCAAAACCAAAAGCTATAGGTTGGGTAGACTTTGCTGGCCAGTTGGCTTTGTTTCCCCATAACTTCCATGCTCCATCTTCAGCAGCCTGATTCATACAAATGGGGTCTTTTTATAAAGAAGTGAACCTGACATTCACCAAACATTCTCTGGTGGATAATTATCGCTGCCATTGATTTGGAAGCATGTGGTTGTGGAAGATCCTCCACCAGAGAATATTTGGTGATAGCTGCTTTATAAACATATAAGCATATTCATATTAGGAGTAGATTGAGCAACCATACTGTAGGTAAGTACTCTTTATTAAGTTTAAATGAAACTGTACAGGAAAATGATTACCATACCCAACCATACCCTGACTTGTAAAGAGTCCCTGTCTCATGTTACTTTTGTGCGATGTGGCCAAACAAAAATCCAGATATGATCCCTTTGATGGAATGTGGGAAGACGTGGATTTCCTTTGATGAGAAGTGCTCAGACTGTTTATCTCCAGAGTTCACTAATTATAAGTTCCTGTTTTTATTAGGAGAGGAGATTCTGTGCTCAGTTTTCAGACATTGCCTTCTCCCAGGCTGCAGCAGCTGTGTCTGACTTACATAACAGTTGTGTCTTCAGCCTAATGATTTTAACAATTACTTTCACAACTTTGTAGTTGGAGAAAACATGCAACAAATCTGACAAGGTCTTTCCTCCTCCTGCCCCCCGGGGAAGGAGATATATCCCAATGTTGACCATTAGGATGCTTTGAAAGGCCAGATTGAGCTCTGTTCCATCAATACTAATTAGCACTTTCACTGCCACCTATCTATAGCCAGCAGGTTGATGTACTAAGGACGGGCAAAATAGGATTGCTTGCTAAGTATAATGATAAAATATCCTATTACAGAACAGATATAAAGCACATAGACACATACATAAAATATTTAGATATCATTTTACAGATTTTGTTACATTGGGCACAACCGGCCAGATTGTTTCATAGTCCATGAGGCCAATGTACCCATAAACATTGGATGACTGTCTCGTAATATGCCGAGTGATGGGCTGTTGCTCACCTTCAGATAGTCCAACTATCAAATTTGATTGTTTTGTAGTCCATGGGGTTAATGCACCCATAAACAGTGGATGCCAGTCTTCCATTATGTTGGGGGATGGACTGTTGCTCACTTTCAAACTTCTAAATATGAAAGTTATATAGTACATTATTATTAATATTACACAATATTTATATAGCGCTGACATATTACGCAGCGCTGTACAAAGTCCATAGTCATGACACTAGCTGTCCCTCAAAGGGGCTTACAATCTAATATCCCTACCATAGTCATATGTCTTTAATGTAGTCTAAGGTCAAGGGTTTTTGGGGGGGGAAGTCAATTTACCTAACTGCATGTTTTAGTGATGTGGAAGGAAACCAGAGTACCCGGAGGAACTGAGGGAGAACCTGCAAACTGGCCATGATTCAAACTTGGTACCTAGCGCTAAGGTAAAGAGTGCTAACCACAGAGCCACCGGGAGAATGTACCCATAAATATTAGATAAGAGTCCTCCAATCTATTGGGCAATAGCTTGCTGCTAATCTTCACATTGGCCAGATATGATTGTTGTACTGGCCNGCCAGTGATGGCCAATGATGTAGTGCATAGGGCTAATGTACGCGTCAATGTTATATGCCCATATTCCGATATGTTGGGTGATTGTTGCTCATATTCATATAGCCCAAATAGACAGATATGTTTCATAGTCAATTGGGATTAATGTACCCCTAAACTTTAAATTACTTTTGCTTTTTTGGGTGATGGTCCAGTGCTCACCTTTAGAAAGCCAATTATGCCATACAAGAAAATTGTTCAATAAATTTGGAGACATTGTCCAAGGATCATTAATTCTGATATAATTTAGTGATGTGAATGTCTGATCCCTGTGGAGCTATACCCCCTCCTCACTAACAGTTACTCATAACACCAGGGCAATGTTCTCAACCCCTAGAGTTCCTCTAGAGGTTGCTAGGCTTTTCCTGAGCAATAAGCAATTTATGACTCCAAGGTTAGTGGTGAATGTTCATCTATGAATTTCTGATGTCTATGGCAAGCTTTGGATTGGTCGTACCTGGCAGGTCACTCAAAGAGAATAATGGACCTATTAATGTTTTGGCCACCACATCTCCAGAACCTATTGTGATTTCCTTATCATGTGAAACCTCGGAAGAATAAAATGTCCATACTGCTCATTAGATTACTCAGTCATCTTAAAAATGGTGCAGAATATTTGCATTGTTTCCAGTTAGCTCCTGAGGCCAAACATGTTCAGATCAAGATCCCAGAAATAGATTTTATTGGCACCCTAAACCTGTATAAGTTTATACAAATCACAACATAAATCATAATGCATGTAGTAATGCACTGTGGAGTGTTACCAATGATTGTTAATGGCTTCCCAAAGGAGATTGCACTAAAGCACATCTTGTTGCACAGATGGAATCGCTCTATGTTTTTATGTATTGTGTTTTCACATTAAAAGACCCATATTTTTATGCATTTGAGATGCATTGACTGTGTATTCAAAATAAATAGGCTGCAGCACCAATATGGCACCATGTAGTAGCATGGTGGGGCTAATATTTTTATGTATGAAGGGTATTTATTTTTTATGGAATCTCTAGCTAGACATCACAGGGTGGTTGGACCTTCAGGCACAATCTGAACCTCCTGTAACTCTAAATGTGATTGGTGATTAGTGGAGGAAGCTGCACCAGCCTATTGTGGTGTTTTATATTAAATCAACTGGATTTCCTGCCACACGTGAGCCCAGGCTAGCAACATCTGCAGATAATTTCTTGTCTCTTAAATTAGCCAAGCATTACCAAACTATATATATATATATATATATATATATGTCTTCATTTCTTAGAATAGACTTAGAATAAACATAGAATTCCGTGTCTTAAATTTAGATGCACAGATCATTAAATTTACTTTTTTATTTGTTGACACTTGTTGCATGACTAGATAACTAAGAAAAGACCATGGGGTTTGTCATATGCTATCACTAGAATGGTAACAATGGCCCAGCAATGCAGGCACAGGGAGCACCATGTACTCTCCTTATCACTCAGCTGGAAGGACAACAAGGGACGGTGTGTAATTCCAATGGACAAGTTTGGTATGCCATCTGCAGCAAATGTTATGTGCCCATGGGAAACATACAGAGCAAATGTTCTGCTGAGGTCAGTCTATTGGCTTGAATAGTTTTGTATTAGAATGTGTGTAAACCCTAACAAGGTACGTCATTTTTTTGTGTCAAATGGTCAAATGGAATTACTCAGGCTGGGACAATGATTGTCTATATCTGTCTATGTGTAAGACCTTCTAATCCAGTGTTTCTCAACCTTTACACAACCTAAAAATAACTTTCAGGTAAAACCTTGGCTGGAGCTGTCAGATATTGTAGGAGTCACTGCTCTAACCCATTCACTTGTGTTTGTAAATTTAAGCTTGAGTCATTGAGCTCTGTAAACAGCAGCCTTACAACAGCTGCAAGTGAGACAGAGGAAAACATATAAACATCAGCCCACAGCTCCACCTGCTGGCTAAAATCTTCAGTTTCAACATCACTTCAAAAGTTACTTTAGTAATTCTGAAGCTTTCATTTAAATATTATCTGGTGGTTGTCCCATTAACATACTTATTCAGGCAGCTCCCATTATGTGTGACAGCTGCGCTCTTGCTTTCTCCTTGACACATTGGCTTTCATTGGAGATTTTAGGCAGCCAAGGTGATGTGTGTGTATAGGCAATATTTGCTGTCGTCACCATCAGGAAGCTCACCCAGAGCAAAGTTGTGCCCCTGGCCAAGACTATGAACATCCTTAGTATTGCACAGGGATTGCCTTTGTCATTATCAAGAAGGCAATGCTGGAGTAAGTGCATGCGGACAAGAAGTGACTGACACAGCTAGAAAAGAATGGCAACAACTGGATGAAAAATAATTACAATTATTTAAGATAAAAGGAAAACTTCAAAACATGCAAAAAACAATGCACCAGTCTCAGATAGGCAGTACTGCCACAAGGTCTTTTAGTACCAAAGTGCCAAAATGCACCTCCCATGAGCTGGTGACTACCATATTGATAAAGTGCCCAAGGTGGCTGCCACCTTTGCCTACCCTTCAGCCCGACCTCGGGCAGGACAGTGAAAGTTCTCCTTTGCCCTAAGAAGGTTTGCCCCCATCCTGCTGCCCAAGGTGGCCGCTTCTTTTGCCTATCCCCCTAACCCAGCCATAGGCCGAATAGTGAAAGATCTCCTTTACCTTTTGATATACTGCGCTAACATGGCAGTTGAATATTGGGGTTTGCTTCTTTGCCACTAAAGTGCCCAAGTGGCTGACTTTTTTGCTGACCCCTCAGCTTGGCCCAGGGCAGGACGATGAAAACGTTCCTTTGCCCTCATGTGATTTACTAGGCTGGCATGGCAGTAGAAAAGGGAGTCTGCCTCCATTACACTAAAGTGCCCAAGACAACCATCATGTTTTCTCTCTCCCCCCAAATCCCTGGGTAGAATAGTCAAAGATCTGGCGTGGTGGTTCAATAGGGGGTTCTGCTCACACTTACCCCTCTGTAAATCCTATGTATGCAATCACATATGCTTATAATACACTTATTATTATTAATATTAATATTATTATTACTATTATTATTATTATTATTATTATTAATAAACAGGATTTTTATAGCGGCAACATATTACGCAGCGTTGTACATTAAATAGGGACTTATTTTATTTCCATTGATTTCCATACTCAGACTCATTGTGTCACAAAATCTGACCTCCCCCAGCTTACAGCAGTATTACAATGCTTGGAGTGCATGCAAATATAAGCAAAAAGTCCAAACAAATCCATGTATGGCGGTGCGTCCTTTGCGGCCATTGTTCTACCTCTAGACAATCCTATATAAAGTGAAATTTGCTATATTTCTATCCATCGGATGTTTGCATTGTGTTTGTGGGTAAACAGCGAAAGTCATTTGTTCCCACTGACTCTGAGAAAGGGTCCATTATAGTGGAGGCAGGGGGTAATTGTTGGGGTATTACCAACAGTGATTCCGTTCTATACAGGGGTATAATATGATAGAAGCCACTTCGGAGTGCTGAGCCGGACTCCTCCACCACTCTACTGTACAAATACAGAATGTAAACCGCTGATATTATTTGTCAAAGCAGCTGAGGGATAAAGATCTCTGGCTGGCGCTTTACTAGGAAAATAAAGAGAATATGTGAGAATACAGGGGTGATTACCGCCAATCTCACATGTATGCCTTTGTGGTGAAAATGCATTAGAAGGAACAAAAGGGCCATGGAATCCGGAGAATTATAGGCTTAGTCGGTCAGTGGTACCTGGATGGGTAGGCTGATTTATTATGCAGCCTGAGGCGGCAGAAAATACGGTATGTGTCTCATTATCCAAATCCGCCATATTAGGCTGCGTATGGCTCTTGGTGGTGGGGGAGCTACAAGGCCCAGCAAGCCCTGTTAGTGCTCAGTGTATGGATGTGCAAGTTTTGGTTCAATATCACGGCACAGTGGGCTCTAAAATGTATCCAAACCCAAGAATAAAAGTATTTTTTTTTTATTTTTTATTGTTATTTTTATGTTATCTTTAGGCTTCCTCCTGGTGATCCTGCAAGCAACACACACTTCTTGTTTTATGGTGACAACTCCATGATGAGCTCCACAATACAAGTGGAGGAATTCAGTGTCCATAGATCGGAACAAGACTAAAGCTACGTACACATATCCAATAGTTCTCGCCCAATAATCAGCTCAGGGCCAATAGTGGATGAGAATCTGGCGTGTGTACAGCGCCCGTCGTCCATCATCCAAACGACAGTCCTGGCGGATCCACGGAAGATGGACGATGAACAATCCTAATGGAAGTGAAAAGGCAGAGTGCGCACCCGGGTGCCGCTACGTCTTTCTCCTCCTCCCCTCTCTATAGAGCAGAACGGTGCTGTAAGTACAGAGCTTGTTCATGCATTGTGCAGTCCTTTGTCGTTAGAAAGGATTGGGAAAAATAGGAGAATGGACAGGGAGGGTTAGAACCACCTTTTATCATTTTTTTTTTCAACCAGGAAAATTTTGTTTTAGTTCCCATTCCGCAGAGTCAACAGGAAGTGAGAAGATATTTCTTCAATGTGAGTAAAATGCTCTGCTAAGCCCTGTACAGATCTCAATTTGTGTCACCCAAAACATATTAATGATCACGAAAGTATAAAATCACTTTTAATGCCCCTGTAGACAGCCGCGCCATTCCCACCTCCATTATTTACAATATGTAGTGCAGCTCTGTGTCACCTTTTTATATTTTGGTACCTCCAGTACTGGTAAGGTGCAGGCATCATTCCAGACATTAAACAATACATGGCTCAGCCTGGTTCTGGTATTAATCTTGCCTTAACCCAGTAAATGTATTTACTAAACATTTCAGCATTGTACACTAGATCCAATTAAAGGTGGCTCTGACTAATGTCAGGAGAAAACATCAGGCAGCTAATATGGATTCTGGACCCTCGCCATGAGGCCTCTACATAAGTCATGTCCGCCATGTGGAACTCGTTTCTGATTCTAGGTTTCGTTTTCATAATGGTTTGTGGGATTCCAAACAGCGCAATGACTTGGAATATCAGGAAATGTATAAATGTAACACAGACTGATGTCAGATGGTGGTTTCTGTGCTGCATGGGGTTCCATTAAAAGCACTGCAGGTTTTAAATGGTAACGCACCAATACTGCAAAAAATGTATTAATTTATTAATTGATAACTGTACACAGTGATAATAGTATTCAGTATATTCATCCCTTTCTCAATTTGCATTTCTGAATGCAGACCAAGTTGTCTCCTAGATTGTAAGCTCTTTGGGGCAGGGTCCTCTCCTCCTCCTGTGTCATTTGCAACCTTTATTTAATGTACACTGCTACATGATATGTTGGGGCTATATAAAACCTGTTTATTATTCATAATAATAATAATATTAATTGTGATAGAGCCAAAGTTTGGAGAAGTTGAACCACTCACTGCTGGGGTATGTGCATTAGGAGTGGCTGGTGGCTCACTGAGCATACCTACAATTATCTATAATCTCCATTAGAATAGATAAGAATAGACAAGAACATTAGATAGACAAGGATAAGTATTGTCACTCCTCAGTAGTTTCTTGAACAACATCAACTTCATGGAAAAATCACCAATAATGTAATGAAAAATAAAGATTTTAAAAAATTATAAATTACTTTTAAAATTACATTAACATATTAAAGATTGTATTTAGTTTTAATGATTAGGCTTGCATCTACTATAAAAGTAAACTATGATTATAATTATACTGCAAATGTTTACCTGATTCTATTCTATAAAAGCTGACATATACCTATGTACTTACTAAAAAGTTTCCAGGTGCTAAGTGACTTTATTATAATGTTTCAAATTTAATATATTATAAACAGTTTCAGTGTTAATAAACATATATTGTAACTTTTTTTATCTGTTCAACCTATCTCACCAAAGAGGAATCTCATTCAATGCATTAGACAGCCTGTATATCTAATATTCTGGGTGTGATTTATTAAACTCAGCTAAGATTGCTCCTTTAGCAGTGATCTCTGACAAAAATTGTGTGTTTGTTTATACAATCCTGGATGGGCTATCAGAGCCTTGGTGAATTGTCTCAGGGATGCAATTATTACTATGGGAAATCAATTAACAAAAAAAGTAAAAATATGTAATTTTTAAGTCTACAAATTGTTACTGTTTTATCAATATAATACATTATTTTAAATATTTATTTTGCATTTATATATATATATATATATATATATATTGTATTTATTTATTTACTTTTAACGTTGTAATTATATTGTACAAATGTTTTAATAAATATCATTTAACCTTTTACATTTGTGGTAAAAATTATTTTGAAAAGTCTGATTTATTTTTGCTTCAATAATCACAAAAAAAAATGTTAAATGAATGAAAACACTTTTAGGTGCATCTTCCTAACTATCCATTGAGAAAGGGGAACATTATTGGGTTTACATAATTTATTAGACTGTTGTTATTAGACTATTATTTATTGGATTGGTTAACAAATTGACAAAAAATTCAGTTAATATTCATTTCAATGTACTAGTCATTTAATAGGTATACAATAACTTTATTTACATGATTGAATAAATAAATTTAATATTTACAGAATTTATTTTCTGTTTCTTTAGTGAATCATCATTATTAGGTATTATCGGGAGCTGGATTTATTGTTTTCATTTGTTTATACTATAGAAAATGTGTAGATTTGTGTTATGTATTATGTATATTGCTCCCTAAATGCACCAGTATACTGTAATTATATTCTTATCAATATAAAAATATTAGTTATTAGTTATTACTAAAATAATTTCTAAATTAAAATAATTATTGCATTGGTTATAATAATTATAATGTGTTTAAAAAAATCGCTAATAAATGCTATTTTTTAATTAATTGCAAAAAACCCAGAAAAATTAGAGGAATATATTAAAACCTGTAAAAAATATATATATATTTTTAATTTTTTAAAATCTATAGCCATGCACTACTGTAAAGTAAGGGACCAAATGCTAGGATTTAGGTTCTCACATTTAAAGAAACAAAAATTAAAAACATATGAATAAAATGCGAATATAAAAATAGCATGGTTATTATTTACAGCTGAGTGTATGTATCTTTCATATACAAATGGGAATACTTTTAATTTTAAATAACATTTGTGCATTTTTATTGTTTCATCCAAGATGGACAGCCCACCAAATGAAATTGTGACTTAAGTAAATCAGACCTATTGTGAAAATATGCAGAGAAGACTCTGAGCCAAAAACAGGGGCAAGGGGTGAGAATACTAGACATACCAATCCACAAACTAACATCTGCTGCCATGGCTGCAAGGAAGAGAATTGTCATTTTTGTTTTCTTTCATTTCTTGACAGGTACAAAAACTCCTGACAGCTTTAAAATAACACTGAAAGTAATTTTCAAAATCCTCAGATTGCAAAATATCTTGTGTACCATTAAATGTTATATCAGCTCTGATGGCTTTTTTATTTTTAGTTTATTTTTTATCAAAAATGAAAGCTGAACATTGGTTACTATATAAAAGTTTTTTTATAATTATGTTAATATTTTTTATTATTCACTCATACCTCTAAAAATATTACTATAATCATCATTATTAATGTTTTTGTTGTTGTTGTTATTATTATAATTATTATTTTACTAATACCATAATAACATCACTAATATTATTTATTATTCTTTAATACACTACATATTGCTATTATCAAAAAAGGGAGAACAAAAAGCAAGTGTCACACTCACCCAACTATATCTAGTACTGATGCTTACTTCTGATTGGTTACTGCCCCAGAAACTGCCCCAACTATTTATATTAGATCTGACATTTTCTAGGTAACACATGTAGGTAAAACCATCAAACTTTTTATTGGTTGCTATATGGGAGATTATTTTTTCTTTCATTTATCTGTATCAGCTCCAAAGAAAACTGCTAAGTGAGATCAAAGCACAAACCTTCACATGCAATAGAAAATCCCTGTCAGCATTTATAAAAGCTTTAGAGTTCTATATGGTCCCTGTGCAGTGTAGATATCTGTCAGCCTGTGTTATTTTAGAACTATCCCTCTATACTATGGACACAATACTCCAAAGAAAGAAGAGGGAAGTGAAAAGAAAGAAATAAAAGTTTCCTTTGATTTTTAGGGGATGATCATACAGAGAGGGAGGCAGGTGTTGTACATGTCCAGCTCATATCATGTCTCATCAGTGACTGTCCATGATCACTGTCCACAGCCTTCATCCAGACTTCATAATTATATCTATATATGAATTCTCTAATCACTGCCCAGTGTTCCCCACTTTCATGCAGACTTTCCAGTTCATATGAAGTCTCATCATCCCCTGCTCATTGTACACTGTCCTCATCCAGAATGTCCAACTCATTCCATGTTTCATCACTTTCATCAGTGACTGCCCTTGATCACTGCCCACCACCTTCAGCATGCTGCTTTGCATCAGTTTTACTTTTAAATCTCATAACAGCACAATTGTAGTAAAAATATTCCCATTTGCATTGTGTTCACATGAAACTCTAGCAGATTAGCCATCAGTGATATGAGTCTGCCTGTGTAATGTTATTTCTATTACTAGGGAATCGTGCAAAGGAAAGAAAATTACACCCCTTGTATGATGTATGAGGCTTGTATTTAAAAAACTGTAATTATAATGATGCTTCTAGAGATTTCAGTAGACATAAAGAAATATCCTATTATGGCAGACTGAGCATGCGTTGTACTATATTTGCACAAAGTTATAAGGACCTCACACAGTCTCTTATGTCCTAATGGAGCTATGTATGCTCCGACCTATTAATTAACAATACATCATTATTTAATTATCTATAGATCATATCCTGAAGTGAATGATGGCAGAAAAATATATGGGTCCTTGCTAAGCAATGTGTGGGTCCCTGCAGAAAAATATGTAAGGCTCTGAAGATCAATATGTGAGTCCCTGCAAAACAATATATGGGGCCCTGCAAATCAATATGTGAGACCCTGCATAGCAATATGTGGGACCCTGCAAATCAATATGTGAGACCCTGCATAGCAATATGTGGGACCCTGCAGAGCAATATGTGGGACCCTGCAAATCCATATATGAAACCCTGCAAATCAAATTGTGAGACTTTGCAAAGCAATATGTGGGACCCTGGCACTATTACAGCACCCGTACAGAAATGACAGATCTCTGGTATAGGGTGCCGCTATATGCTCATCCCATGTACATCTGCTATGAGGAAGAGAAATGCAATTATGTAACAGAAAAGGAATGTTAGATTTTCCATGCTGGGATCGGCCATCGCTTCCAACATCTTCTCCCTCGTAATCCTCACTATATGTTATATATTGTTTTTTTGTCATTATTACCAATGTGACTATCTCATTATTATTATTACTGCCAATGGGTTTACCCTGCACAGTATTATCCGACAGATGTCTCATATTCCGGTATTAGTGCACTGGTTAAAGTCATGTAAATCAAAATGTTATTTATCCTTTTAGAAAAAAAAAATATAACAATTTCTTCATAAATTAAACTGACCATGTGATTTCAACACAATAGTAATTCAATTAATTTTCATGGAGGGTCAATTTGTTCTACAAATTACCGTATACCATATTATAAGGATACATCTATATAGAAATAGATATTTATAGTCAATTATTATTCCTATTCTTGTACCATGTCAATTGAATAGATTTCAAAAACAGAAAAATGCTATTTAGATTTAGATGATTATATATATATATTGTGTGTCCCATTTTATGATTATTCATACATTATGTTTATATATATATATATATATATAATTTATATATAATCATAAACACACACACACATATGTAGATATATAAATCTTTGTATATATATATATATATATATATATACTGAAAACAATTGAGGAAATGCTTTATGTCGCATTAGGTAGAACAGGAATATAGACACACATATTGTTAATAAATAAATAAAAAAGTCGGGAATTGTAGAATAAAAATTTACTTCGGACTACAAAGCCAAAGATTAGTTATAAGTCTAATAAATTACAATTTACCTGGATGGATAGCTGTCAGGATATTTACAATAAGTGCACTGTGATCTGTAGATCAGATCACTTCCAGCAGATAATTCGCAGTCACTACACACAATGCTGATCTTACATGGAATTCACACAGCTGGGACTGGACGAGGCTGCACTCCATGCAGTGCAATGCAAGAATCTGGCTGCAGTCTATCCTGCCCAGTGGATGTCTCTGGCTGCATTCTATGGCAGGCACTCTATATAAATCAAGCTGCCCTCCAACCTGCCCAATACAAGGCAAGCCTTCTATATAAATCAAGCTGCCCTTCATGTAGCCCAGGGCAGACACTATAAATCAGCTGGACTCCATCCTGCCCAATACATAGCAGGCACCCTGGGTGTCAGACTGCACCCCAAGTACAAGGCAGGCTTTATTCTGGATGGATGAGGCTGTACTTTATACAGCCCAGGCAAAGCAGCCCCCCTGGATTAATCAGGCTACACTCCATGCAGCCCAGTACAAGACAGAGACCCTGGATGAACCAGGCTACTAAATATAAGACCCCATCCACTATACATATATATGTCAGCCAGCTGCATGGAGTATATTCATTGTCCTCATATAATGATGGTATACTGCTACACTCCTCAGCATGCACTGCTAATTCGGTTTGGTCCTGGTTGTATATTGGATGAACAATTTTCCTTAGAGGTTTTAGTCCCCATTCATTAGGGACCGATGGACTGGATCATTGTGCTGCCAATGTATGGTGCAATAGCAGGCGGCTGGCCAGGGCAGGCTTGGTTGCTAGCATGGACACAGTAAGAGGAATGGGCACCAGAATTCTTGGTGAAGGGACAAATGTAATGGGTTAGTCCTCTGTAGTTCCATGCAGAGGGCTAAATGTGGGGGGACCAGGAGGGCAGACGGTATAGGAATGGGTAATACTGGTAAGCCTGGTATAGTGACAGCAGTGATGGGCACAGAAGCTCCTCTGGGTAGTATTGTCTCTGGTCATCCTTCACCAGGACCCTCACTGCCACCTGCTTGGCTGGGGTCTCTGGGGCTTTGGCTGCTTGTTGCTTGGCTATCATCTTCCTCTTAGTCTTGTATCGCCTGTTCTGGAACCAAATCTTTATCTGGGTTTCTGTGAGCTTCAGGGCTGCAGCCAGATCGGCCCTCTCTGGTCCTGAGAGATATCTCTGAAGACTGAACCTCCTCTCCAATTCATAGACCTGGGCATGGGAGAAGGCAGCTCTAGTCCTCTTCTTCCCTGTCTTCTCCTCTGCTTTGTGATCTGTGTAATCCCCTGTATGGAGAAAAAGATGGTCATCAGTTCTACATCATGGTCCAATATCAGATATACATCGTACTAACAACCAGATCAATAATTCTATATCAGAGCCCATCATACATTGTACACCAAATCCAGATAATCAGTTCTAGATCACTGTCTAATATCAGATATACATCGTACAAACAACTAGATCAATAATTATGTATCAGTGCCCATCATACATTGTACACCAAAACTAGAAAATCAGTTCTACATCACTGTCTAATATCAGATCATGGTCCAATATCATATATACATCGTGCAGAAAAAAATAGATCATTAATACATTGTACACCAAGTCCAGACCCTCACTGTCCAATATGAAATATACAAAGGAAAGCATCCAAGTCGTCAGTTCTAGATCATGGTCTGACATCAATCATACATTTCATACCAGTGCCCAGATATAAAATTCAAAATCATGGCATAGAATCAAATATACAAAGTACAACAAAAGTACAACAGAATCCACAGGATTATCATTGTGTTTCTATATCAGTCATACATTGTGCAGCAAATCCCAGATGATCACATCTAGATAATCAATTATACTTTGAAGGCCAGCATTAGAGTATTGGTTCTAGATCATGGTCCAATACCAAATATATATCCAATGCCAGCACCCAGAGCAACAATTATAGATCATGTTCTGGTAATAAATATACATTGTACACAATTCAGATGATCGCTCCTAGATCATGCTTTAATACCCATAGATTACATATCAGCATCTAGATCATGAGGTCCAATATCAAATACACAATGTACACCAGCATTTAGATCACCGGTTCTAGATCATGGCCTAATTTTGAAAATACAATAGCACCTTGATCATCGGTTCTGACTC
>NC_092867.1:11647430-11651700 GCF_032062135.1 Pyxicephalus adspersus | reverse complement strand
CTAATATATTCATCTACTGATGTCTCCACTTTCTAAACTGATACAATAAGGAATCTGGAATATTATCTCAGGCCCACAATTATTTCATGTAGTTATAAAGTAGGGAAATATTCCAATTCATTCATATTACACATTACAATATTATATTCGTTGTTTTTTTATACATGATCACATAATATATCTAATTATTATGTATTTTCATTATATTTGTTCTGTTTCTGTCTAATTACCTACTTTATTTTTCAATAATACATCCTTAGGAATATTTTATATTTAAAAAAAGATTTTATTAGTTCATTCTTCCACATGATTGCGATATTTATCTATTGTCTACTCATCGTTATATTTATACTGTAGATTTCTAATATAATATATTCAGTCCACATGTAATGCATGAATATTATATATATATTGGGTCGTTCCTATAATCTATAAAATCTATCATATACTGTATATTATTTGTTTAGTGTACACCTGATTTATGGAGATATATATATGGTACATAATAATCAGTTAATTCGTATATAAACTATCACATACATCTAGCTATCATACTGCTATGTATACTAGATATAGTACTGAGCTGATAATATATATGTAGTGTACACCTAGTTTATGGAGATATTATATATTGGGTACATAATAAATCTATTCATTTGTATATAAACTATCACGTACTTCTTTCTATCATATTGCTATGTGTATATCTAGTGTACACCTGACTCATCTAGATTTTATTTGATATTATTATTATAATTATTATTATTATACAGTATTTATATAGCTAGAATTATAAGTTTGTTATACATTATCACTATCATCTTTTTCTGTAATTACATTTTAACATATGTATCTTTAATTATTTCTATGTGGCCTTAATTGTATGCTGAATAATTGATGTCTGTTAAATCCAGTCTACATCTATATATATTTATAGGAAAGATGATTATGACATAAATAGATAAAATAGATATATGGACAGAAAGGCACAGAGAATTAAAAACTTAGGAAATATAAACCATATGAAACTATAGATATTGAATACTGTAAAAACCTACAAATATATATTACAAACTGTATACAGAACAGAACATATAGAAATAAAATAAAGGGACATTCAACTTAGACCGACAGATAATGCAGAAATACCTAGACATTGGATATGGACAACAGATAATTGTTAGACAGATGTGTGGTAAATATAACAAATATTAGAGAAGATGATTGTGGTTACATGGATGATAAGATTATGTATAATATAATAGATAGGATGTAATATATTCAGAGATTGGACGAGGAATAAATATAATGGGCATTCGTTAGACAAAGAAGAAATCTTCGGACAAATGACAATTAATAGAGAGATCAAAGATATATAAAATGTGAGAAAATATATATAGTGAGAGAGAAGGAGGGGGAGGAGAGAGATTATAGATACATTGATGATAGGATTATGTAAAAAATTATAAAAATAATGTAATATATTCAGAGATTGTATGAGGAATGAATATAATACACATTCGTTAGACAGAGAAATCTGAGGACAAATAGAAATGTATTGTATGAGAGATTATAGGTGCATGGAGAGAGATTATTGTTATATATATATAATAGAGAGAGAGATTATTGTTATATATATATATATATATATATATATATAATAGGCAGAGAGAAGACAGATATGTTTAAATGTAGGGATAATAAAAAATAAATTACTGAAAATGATCACAGTTACAGATCTATAGATACTAAAGAAGAGTTAGAAATAAATTGTGTAAGGATTAACTTCTTTTAATCATCAAAGCAAATCCCTTTTCACTTTTATCCGCAATGATGATATAATTGAACTAAGGATTCACACCATTATTATAATTATTATTATTAATAATATTAATAATAAACAATCTATTGTGTAAGGATTCTCTCCCTTTAGTTTTGAATGTGTGATCCTCATATATAATAATAATAACAGGAATGACATATTTAAATTCTATATAATGTATCTATAAATTCGATTAGGACCTAAAAGTTGTTTCAAGGGCCCCCAAGATAAAAAGGTGGAGAAATACTAGGATAGAAAATGTGGACATGTACAAGATACATAATATTATTAAAATGTAAAATGTGGGATATCATAAATATTTATCAGACATAAGAAGTATAAGAATAATTGGAGATTTATGATGTATATATATATACAATGTGATCGTCATTTGTCATTTTGTGTCTGTATGCCTTTTGTACTTTGCGCAGGTCTATGTGTGCGTTTCTCTGATGAAGTTGAATTGAATTGTAGCAATCTACATGATGAGATCTTTTTTCCTGCGATCTGTGAATTGGAGATCTCCCCACAACCTGATGATGGATTGTCACTAGATTTGGTATAATAATGATAGAGAGGTATTATGTGGAATGTATAAGATGCGGTATAGGGATCAGTGGGGAGGATTTAGTAAAAGGGTAAGGTGCATGTATTTGAGTGAATAAGGAGAAGTTGTGTTGGCTTTGAATACCCCATCCAAGTATGAGAATTGATTTTCTTGCATGTTGGAGCCCAGCTTGTCCCCAGTCTCTGCCCCCATATACTCTGATCCCTATTCTTCATGTAGGGACTCACCCTCAGAATGTGGCTCCTGGTCACTGTACCAGTGGGGCTCCTGCTGTGGCCCCCTATGTGGACTCTGTGGATCGCTGGTGATTTCCCCCTCTGAGATATCCGATGGGCTCTGTGTGTCCTCCTCCTGGCAGAGTCCTGGCTCATCTTTCCCTGGCTCCTTCCTGCACTCCGCACAGCCCATGTTCAGTATATCCCTGATAGTGAATGAGGTGGGAGCTGCGCTTCTCTGCGACATCTCAGCGCAATCATAAATCCAGCAGCGCCGATTCTCTATTGTGACAGCGATCAGCGCCACTGCCACAGGATCGCTCAGAAATCGTGCCGCCGCTCAGCGCTCACCTCCCTCTGCTGCCTCTGCTCCGCACTCAGCCAATGGGAAGCCGCGCAGGGCAAGAACCCTGGAAGAGGGGGCGGAGCTATACACTATGACACCTTTCCCAAAGCTCATCACTATCACGTGACCTGCACTCATTTCATATGAAGGGGGAGAATCACATCTGTTCAACAAGTTATTTCTATTCTGGAATATTTTTATATATATGTGTGTGTAATGATGGATTTATACTTTATTATATATTTATTTATATGGAAATAATTATCTTTATGTATTTATTATGTGCAACTATGCTTTTATACATATATATATATATATATATATATATATATATTAATATATACGCATGTGTATATAATTATCTCTTTATTTTATATATATTTATATTGTATCTTTATGGGAACACATTACATTACTGGGAACACACCTAGTTACATCCAAGGACTTACTGGTATGAACTCTGGTGCTATTTACCTATGATATATACATATAAATAACATTTTATTTTACTTATATAGTATAATATATAATATATATTTATATAGTATATAATATAAATATAGAATATACATTTATATCAATGTCATGTATATATAAATATATATATATATATATATATATATATATTATGGTATAAATTTAATGTACAGCGCTGCGTAATATGTTGGCGTTATATAAATCCTGTTTATTAATAATAATAATTAAATATAAATATATATATATATTAGGAATGTTACCCTTATGGTATGGATAACCAAAAGATTTGAGTTTTTTTCTAATTTTTTTATTTAATTTTCACTCATTTTAGTAGATTGTTGAGGTTGTTCAAAACATTAATAAATAGAGCTCTTTGTGAGTATTGGGCACAGCGCTCTCACATAGACAGTGTGCCTATGTTCGGTCTGTGGCTACATATGTGGCCCTGATACATAGTGATGGGGAGGTTTTGGCGACTACAGCTTTCAGTAAATGTGATATTTTATTAGTCACACCAATTGTCATCACCTAATGCAGCCTTCCTTAACCTTTTTTTTTACTATGGGGTAAACCTTAAAATAACTTTGGGTCGTTGGGAACCCCTATTATAATTTCAATATCCGCAGCTCATAGTTCATTAGTGTGGTGGTCAGTAGGAAGAATGTCTCTTACATTGCTGGTTATTTTTGAAGAATGCCACCTTTATAGATAGCCAAAAAGATTATTTGTGTCACTTAAACTGACCTTTGAGGTACAAACTCCCCATTGCTCAAGGACCTCTAGCAACCTCAGGAAGAACTCTGGTTTATAAACACTGGGTTAAAGAATAGATAGCAATTTCT
>NC_092867.1:11645108-11647076 GCF_032062135.1 Pyxicephalus adspersus | reverse complement strand
TTAGGGAAATTCTCCAGTAGGGAAAGTTTGCTGCAATAAATGTTCTGTATTGTGCCAGTGGAAGTATTGGTCGTAGAACAATAATGGTGACAAAGTCTTAAATATAGAAAACTAATGCAGCCACCATATTTATGGACTAATGAGCTGCACTAAATTCCATTCCTGATCTCAGATTGAGATTGTAGCATTTAATAATCCATACAAAGGAATTTCACACCACACAGCACAGTAATGGAGGATATAATACAACATCTTGGCTGGGACTGGAGAAATAGGAATGTTTGGATGAACAGCTCTGCCAACACACCGTCCGCCTCTGCTTCTGTGAGGGCCCATATGTTCTGTACACACAGCTCGCTCCCCTCCAATCACCTGCAGCCTGAGTTTATTTAAAGCCAGGAAGTTTTGCATTTTTTTCTGGCAGAATCATTTCCCGTATAGAGATGTGTGGGGACAGGCGGGAGATCTGCAACAACACAGCAGAAGAATCCCAATTATTAGGTGTGGGGGTATCAGTCAGACTGGGCAGGGAGGAAGGGGTACATCATGAGATCAGATATTGATATGGGATTCACTGGGAACTGAAATATGTCTATCCAAGGGTAACTGCTTCTAGGACTTCAAGGACTACGGCTGATCCTGTCATTTCCTATGGAGAAGCGCACAATGGGGTGCTGATGTCTTGCCCTCCCACCACCCCTCTTCGTAGTACATGGCTGTAGTCTGGGGAGTCAGTGAATGTTAAACATCCGGATCTGTAATTTTATTCCAGTTAGTCATGTTAGTGGCAGCCAAGATACCAGCACTTTCAGAAGGGTTTGTCAATGGCACGCTTCATGATTCCCGCATTTTCCACTTTCAAAGATCACTTTAAGAGTAAGTAAGTCATTGATACGCTTGATAAAATAACATTTTTGCATAACCAGTGTTCAGCACAGGTGGTGTAAACCTATTTACAAAATTTGTTTGCCAAAATTTGCACCAAGGAGCTTGTTTTGAAAAGAGATGGATACAGAGTTTCCAGGGCGGTACCTGGCGGCTGGCATCTTGCTGGACACTCCGCTGGTTCCTAATTCACCAACACTTCAACATTTTACAGCGGGTGAACATGACCTGCTGGGTACTGCCCCCATTTATTCCCTATGGGTTGCCATGGGAAGCTTCCCAATTATGGATGCCGTTCATGAGTGAGAAAATACTGTAACCACACACAAACCTTACCGCCCATCTGAACAAGATGAATGATTCACTAAATGATTCACTTTAATATCAAGAAACCCCCCGAATCTAACACCCCATCATCTAATAGTGCCCAGGCCAGGGAGCACACACTAGTAGGGAGCATTTATATCTTCTGGGAGCTCATCCCTACCCTTCAATACAGGTGCCAGACATCAAAAAATGCCAAAGACACAAAAATAAAAACTCACTGGCATTTCTTTGACCACATGTGGAGTTCTCTTTTAAGGTCTCATTCTTAGGATCCAGACATAGGTGACATTTTATCCAGCAATGGCCCATTGCGCCCGGCTCTACTCACAATGAATAGGTGTAAAATTGGTCTTTTTGTGGTCATTCCATGCAAGCTATATCTGTCACACAATCCCATTCATGAGCAATGCGGAGCAGCTTCCGTTTCCCTTTCACAGACAGAAGACAATTGTTGTGTTTGTAATGTATTGTGAGGCTGAGGGAGGCACAAGGTGTGCAGAGCGGCCATTGTGTGCAGAGGATTCTAGAAAAAACAAACCTGGCCAATCCTTCGCCCCCCATCAAGGTGTAGAGAAATGTAACCAAGTTGTTTGTCCTGGAGAAGAAAGGAAACCTTGTCAGCCAATCACACGCATGATTAATGGACTTTGCATGCTGTCTGGATTTTTCATGTTCACTATGTGATTTCTAATTAATATTCTAATCATATGTGTGTTACTTCCCCCACCTCTTAGATTGTAAGCTCTTCAGGGCAGG
>NC_092867.1:11611474-11644084 GCF_032062135.1 Pyxicephalus adspersus | reverse complement strand
TCTCCTGTACAATGTCTGCAGTCTCTGATCATCTCCTGGATTATCTGCAGTCTCTGACCGTCTCCTATACTATGTCTGCAGTCTCTGACTGTCTCCTGTACTATGCTTGCAGTCTCTGACCATCTCCTGTACAATGTCTGCAGTCTCTGACCACCTCCTTCCACCCACAAAGTACCCAGAAGGTGTCCAAGCCGCTAGTTTTCCACTGCTGATTACCTGGCAATGACACAATGAATATATAAAATCTGCCCTGTATATGGTGACTCCCTTGCAGCCTCACATGTGGAATGTGGGGCCCTCCATCCATACCAGCACACCATTTCTCCTTCCACCAGCAATCAGAAAAGCAGCCATGACATCATCTTACGTCAATTCTTTAATAATGGGATTAGCATTGCCCCAGTGCTCAGGATGGATCATTAGGTGGCTCAGGGAGGGAAATCACTTCCACAACTCAGTCAGCTTTACTGGCAAAATTAGGTTTTTGGTTTAGGCAGCCCTATAATTGTAACAGCAGCACATGCTGGAGATCAATGCAAAGCCCTAATAATACTTGCCATGAATTCACTGACAGCAATAATTAGCATCTTCCAGGACAGGAAATAACACATTCCATCCATCACTCCATCAACACCAAGCATGCAGAGATCAATATAGAGCCATGTGCAATGCTGGACCTCATATGTGTCACACATACACCCACATACATGTACAATACATACCATGTACAATAAATACAAAGGGTTACCTACAGTGCTCAGAGTGCCTGGATCATCACAACCAGAGAAAATAATAAAACCCCAGATTGTCCACTGGTTATTCTGCAACATTCACATAGAAGAGGAGCCATCACATCTACATTATTGTACTGGAGTTGTATTCACCAGGAAATGTTTCCATTATTGTCAGATAAATGTATAACAGAGAGGAATGAATATTGTGTGTATAGGTGTCACATGCATACATTTACATTGTATTCAGAATCCATCTGCAATGAGATATAGCTGAAAACCTCAGATACTTCTATGACTCTTCATATGTCGTATTGCTTGCACCAAAGCTAAATACTCAGAAGTTTCCCAATTTCTTCACTATTGCTGGAACTGGATGGACATTCTTAGGATGTCACATAAAATAATTTGCTATCCCTGTACCTGCTGCTATGTGCGCCTCCTAGTGGTGAATATATATAACTACAACTGTATGCAAATCTGGATTGCTGGAAGATTATTTGTCACCTATCTATTTACCTATCCCCATACATATTTATTAATTATCTAGATATAATGCATCTATTATTTATCATCTATCACAGAGGGAGTTACCACCTAACTCTATAGTCCTCTGTGTTCCCATAGAATAGGAATATATGGGGAATATAGAGGGAACATATCAGGGATATAGGGATAGAGGGAACATAGGGAGAATATAGAGGGAACATAGAGGGGATATAGAGGGAACACAGGGAGATTATAGGAGGGACATGTGGGGAATATAGAGGAAATTTAGAGGAAACAAATGGTGAATATAGAGGGAACACAGAGGGACTATAGAGGGAACATAGGGGTAATATAGAGGGAGCACAGATGGAATATAGAGAGACATGGAGGAAATATAAAGAGAACACACAGGGAAAATGGAGGGAATTCACCATTCAGTCATATTTGTCAATCTTTTCACCCATCTATATTCACATATTCCTATCTATCTCTCTATTATATATCTATCTATATGCTCCTCCATCACTATCTATTTATCTGCTATATATCTACTTCCTATCTTCATCTTACTATAGGAACTTGCATGATTTGTGTGTCTGTATCCCCTGTGACTGGAGATCAGTGTGTATGCTCTGTGTTACAGCGCCCTCTGCTGTTAGAAGGAGCAATGTCCATGTGCCTGGTATTAGGGATAAGTGGTCTGTGTGTGGTCAGAGGGTGGTCAGATGGGACTCAGCTCCAGTATTCGAAGGAGTGAACAAAGTGTGCTCTGTGCATCTGGATGATATCTGCAATCTGTGGGTAAATAACCATTTATCTGATCCCCTCTATGTACAGAATATTCAGTCCTATCACCTCTCAGATTTATTATCTGATGATGTGCTGAGATGTGGGAACTTTCTGCTATCTTTTGGCTGTTGTGACTTGTTACAATATATCTGTGTATTTATTTGGTGCAGATCTGTATGTGTGCACAGTGATTGTCAGATTCCCAGCCTGTGCTCTGCTTATTGGATAGAAGTATAATTTAGTCTGGGGTGGATTTGGGTTATTTCTACTACTGCTTTCCTATGTGGGAATGCTGAAACTTGTAGTTCCTCCATAAATGGGTAATATAGACAGGAGCTAATAAAATTTCTGAATGATATTTTCTCTGATGCACAGAATGAATAATAAGATCTGGTATATATCAGCCAATCACAAGCCAGCTCAGTGCACATGTATCACATCTTCTGGTTTCATGGCATGAAATGTGAAAAAAAAGAATAATGCATCTAGTGCTGGAAACCAGGGAAAGTCTATGGAGAAAATGCAACCTTAGTGCTGTGCCATGTTACTTAGACACATTCATCCTGATTTACATTTCTATACAATCTTTACTCAAAGCAAATGTAACCTCAACAGATGCCAAAGCACTGTGTATCATGAACAATTCTCTTTTTTCCATGCAATGTTATTTTATTGTTTTCTCATCCTTTGTTGCCCCTCTATGCACTTGTCCTAACAGTGACAACATCGGGCTCTTTCTATGCACTGTGTATGCCAGCACAGCCTCATGTAGTCAATAGTTGTCACCCCAGGGAGTTTCCTGCAGTTGCACATTTTTATTACCTCCCAAAACTGATAATGGCGCATTTTGCATTTTGGTGCTAGCATGTATTTGGAAATTCTGAGAAGCAAATATGACTGTTCTGTTGTATGAATATAATGGGAACAATAATTTTAAACATAACAAGTCCAAATAAACTTTCAGTTTAAATCACCTGCAGGTGTGGAAGCAGTGGACTCTCTGCAGAGGTCATACTTGGTTCCTGTTGTGTCAGACCTTCGTGTCCATTGGAGAGCTCCTACTCTGATTTAGCAGGTGTGACAGACCTATGCAGAGGGACTACTGATTACACACATAGAACAATGATCCTTCTCTGCAAGTGATGGCAGGAGACAGGCTTCACCTATGTGTGTATACTTGGATGCGCCTGGAATTTTATTAGATGATTTATACTTAAAGTTCATTTGATTGATGATGTTTTTCTGATCACGTTTAAAACTTCCTTAAGTCCTGATAATTACGGTATATGAAGCTTAAATCTGAACATTACTGATCCACATAACATCTAATAATATTATAATGCAGAGAAGCTCACAGTGTGCAGTGAAATCAGAATGTAGAACCTCAGTACAGGAGAGGAGCGGGTACAAATGTGCAATGCTGAGGGGTAGGCTGGGGGGCGGCTATAATCAAACAATGATCAATATAGATAACAAATCAGCTAGGACTGAGAGAATGAAATAAAATGTTGTGAGCTCCATGACCCAGCATTCCTGTCAGGACATTGGGAATTCTAGAGCTGCTGGAGAACAAGTTAATTCCTCTCACATGTTCCCTTAATGTTCCTTCTATGTTCTTACAATGTTCCCTGTGTTCCGTCTACATCTCTTCTGTGTCTTTTTTATATTTCTATTGTGTTTTCTCTTCCCTCTATGTTCTCTCAGTGTTCCCTTTTTATTTTATTTTTTTCATTTCCCCTCCATTAGTTCTTTCTGTGTTCCTAACGTGTTCCCTCTTTGTTTCACTTTTGTTTCTTCAGTTCCCTGTTTGACCCCTCAATGTATTTCCTCCTAGTTTTATCTGTGTTCCCACTATAATCCCTCTATTTCCCCTCCATTACTTCTCCCTGTGGTTCCTCACTTCTCCCACAATATTCCCTTCTATGTTCCCTCTATATTCCCTCTGTGTCCTCTCTATATTCCCGCTATGTTCCCTCTATATTCCCTCTGTGTCCCCTCTATTTTCCCGCTACGTTCCCTCTATATTCCCTCTGTGTCCCCTCTATATTCCCACTGTGTTCCCTCTATATTCCCCTTTGTGTTCCCTCTATATCACTTCTAGGTTCCCTCTTTATTCCCTATGTATTCCCTCTATAGTTTATTTGTGTTCCCTCTATATTCCCTGTGCATTCCCTCTATTTTCCCTCTATGTTCTCTCTTTTATCGCTCTATGTTTCCTCTGTGTCCCCCCTATATTCCTTCTATGTTCCCTCTATAGCCACTTTGTGTTCCCTCTAAATTCCTTCTATGTCCCCCCTATAGTACCTCTCTATTCAATCTATGTTCCCCTTATATTCCCTTTGTGATCCCTCAATGTTCCCACTATGTTCCCTCTGTGTAACATCTATATTTACCCTGTGTTCCCCTTATATTCCCCTATATCCCCCTATATTCCCCCCTTGTTCCCTCTTGCCCTCTCCCCCACATGTACCCCTTATGTCATTTCTATCACCCCAGTGGGGTTGCCAGGTCAGAGATCTCTCCTTTTTGACTTTTCCATCCCTGCGCTGTTCATAGTGTAATTGGGGAAGATTTACATACAGAGCAGAGACCATCAAAAATTATGTAAACCTCCAAGACCAAGTACACATGAGCAGATCTGCTGCCAATTTTGTGATTGGCCCAATCAATATTCTGTTCTGTAACTCCAAGTCCCAAGACACAGCACACACATGTACAATATTCTACTCTTCCAATTGTCCTTCTTGGAATAGAATGTGACCAGAAATTGATTCAGGGCTCAGTATTTCATTAAAAAAAGTAAATTTCTGGGAATGATGATGCTGTACCCCCAATATGTGACCACAAGGTGGCGCTGTCCCCATAGGCAGTGTATAGCCCAGCTGGTGAATCCCTGCACACAACAGATCCAGTCCATGGCCAAGTGTTAATCTCATTGTGAATATAATTGCCATTCTACAGACAAGAAGCACATGGTGTGCAGAAATCTCATGTTACCACACAAAGCCAGTGGGCTGTCACACTGCAAATCATGCCAAGGTGGCCATGATTGGGGATTGGGGGCTGGAAAATAAACTCAACACATGAAAATAGATAATGTTCATGTGCACATGTTAAAATGATTATTATAATACTAAAACTAAAATGAATTATTCCATTGAACTGATCTGTGTCCCATTTACAGAATCATTATCATTCATTGAGTGTCCACATCTTATTTTTTTATATCAGAAAAATTAAACTGAATTTGTTAAATTATTTCTATTCTCCTATCTTTTCAACAGGGCAAGGGAAACCTAAATTTACGTAATCTTTGCCGACCATGTAAACTAAAGTCCCAGCATTATTATTATTAATATTAAACAGTATTTATATAGCGGCAACATATTATGCAGCGTTGTACATTAAATAGGGGTTGCAAATCACAGACAGACACAGGAGGAGAGGACCCTGCCCCGAAGAGTTTACAATCTAAGAGTCGGAGGGAGTAGCACACAAATGCTATCACTTGTTCAGTTTATTTAGGGTGATTGTTAAAGTTGCTAATCTTTACATTACTGTGAAAATACACTTTAGTTATCCAGTGATGTGCAATTACAATAGATAATTGCTTTTCACATAATTGGACAACTGAATCCAGCACTTTTATTCCTATCCCCTTAAAGAAGTTCTGCCTCTTTCTGCCCCAATGACCACAGAAGAAATGAGGGGTAATCACCACCCTGCCGGCAGGACGTCTAGGAAGCATTGTACCATTCTTATTCCAATATATTGATGTCATTCACCTGCACAAACCAGCCCCGCTGCATTGTTCTATATTTGCAATATCTGCCCACCTGTGCTTGCACCAATCATAACATCTATATTTGTGTTTCATGTTGCCTTTCAAAGTTTCCCAACTCTATAAATTGTTGAAACAACAGAACTTTTGTGTGGAATGGTTCCTGTGGGGAGGAGTTACAGACTACAGACCAATGAACATACAGCTAGCTCCTGATAGGTGAACCGCTCATTTTTTGCTGTTTTTACAAATAACCTACAGCCCCCATATGGGAGTTCTGGCTTTAGGATTTTTTTATAATAATCAAAAAACATAGTTATGGGATTCATGAAACCTGCACAGAAGAGCTTCAGTGTCATACTTCCTAACATTTGGGACACACCCCTGCCACTCCCCCACGGGTCCACAAAAATGAATATATAAAACTGGTTGGTCCATAAAGTGCTTTTTTTACAACTAAATTTACTTTATTTTATACCAGATGGAATCATTTGGAGCCTGGATGAAGGTTTGGGCAAAAATAATAATATGTTTATATTCTTACAAAAATAGGGACGATTGAGGAGGAAAGAGGGTCAGTCCCTCCAAATCAGGGGGCTATATAGCAATGGCATGCCTGGGGTTCAGTAATCTCCCAATACAACACTGCAGAATTTTGGGTGAATTCATTGGTCAGGTCCGACCTCTGACAAAAACTTTTAGGGATTAAGTTGTTTTTGCCCATTTTATAGAAAGTTGTGTTCTATATAAAAAGTTTCCCACAGTGTTTGTGCCTAAAATTAGATTAATTAGAAATAACTTGCCCATAGGTCATGTGATCATTTGTAGGTAATGTGCAGAACTGGTGAGTTAAAGTGGACCTGTCATTAAACTGGATTTCCAGGACTCATGTCAGCACTGATAAATCATATTATTATCATGAGTTTAACAATGTTTCTCCTTCTTGCCATGAACAATAAGATGCTACTTTGAAGACCTACAGTCTTGGAATCAATTATAAAATCTCTATCTGCTAAACACATTGGATGTTAATGTCATGAATGTAATTCTTATTGCACTTAGCCATGACGTTAGGGAAAGTCAGATCTCAGTACGTGAAGCTAAAGCAGAGAGGGGCATGGAAGAAGCTTTTCTGGAATTTTACAATCGAGAAAAAGATCAATTTAATTACTGCCGGTATTTATTGTGTTCGGCAGACAGACCTTGTCTGGTAGGCTTGCATTGAGATAAGGAAGAGAAATCTGTATATGTAATGAGCAAATATGATCAATCCCATATAATTATGTGACATCCCCTCCTCCTAGATTGTAAGCTCTTCGGGGCAGGGTCCTCTCCTGTCAAATGAAACCCCTATTTACTGTACAGTGCTGCTTAATATGTTGGCGCTATATAAATCCTGATTGGTATTATTGAGAATGATAATAATAATAATAATAATAAATACAAGGCTTTATTGCAGTAACACACAGTGATAAGTAACACATTTTACATATTTACATATAAATTTTAATCCTAATCCTAAAACTTTAGTTCCCCTTTAAGTTTATCTGTGGGATCGTGTTAGGGACGGGAATATCTCCAGCTCGGCACTTCCTCCTCCTCTATACACTGCCAGAGCTTGTCCCCAGCAGTCTGATTAATACGTTTATATCACTGTTTTTCCATGGTAGCCGCAGCAAACAAAAAACTGTTTTCCCTGGTCCTACTAGCCAATTCGGAGCCTGCATCCGCTATAAATCACCGGAAGATGTCTCCAACTCTGGGAAATTCAGACATGTTTACTTATTTATTTCATACACTGACCAAAAGAATGAAAACTTCACTAATGGTCAATAAATGGAAGTGTATCTGCTGTGATGTACAAGGCACCATGCCGACTCGATATAACAACCTTGTCATGTGTTTACACAACATTCAAATGGAATGTGGGCCTCAGTGGACTCTTGTTATCACTGCTATGATCTTATGAGGGTAGAGCAAATGTAATATGTGGCTGGGGAGGTATGCTGGTTCTGTATGGTAGGGTTAGATGTACCATGAATAGGTCCCATAGGGCCCTTGTGCAGATGTATGGTGTGTATATCTATGAACACTGTGCAGCTGCACAAGGGCCCTTTGGTACTTATGGGCTGCTTTATGCTAGATGTGGGTCAGAAGAGTGTTGGAAGCTCTTCTGCTGTTGTGTACACACTGCTCAGCTACACAAAGGTCTTTTGTACTTAGGGACCTCTATATACTAAATTGGGGTCAGAAGGGTGCTGGTAATGTACAGATTGTGCACCTACACAAGGGCCCTTTAGTACTTAACGGCTGCTTATGCTAGATGTGGGTCAGAAGAGTGTTGGTAGCCCTTGCGGTGTTGTGTACACATTGCTCAGCTACACAAAGGCCATGGTAGCACTGCTGCTGTAATGTGCACACTGTGCAACTGTACAAGGGCTCTTAGGGGCTGCTGTATACTAGACATGAGTTGGAAGGGAGTCAATAGCACTTCCGCTGTAATGTGCACACTGTGCATCTCTACAAGGGCCCTTAGGGGCTGCTATACTACTACATGTTACTAGACATAGGTTGGAAAGGTGTCGATAGCACTTGTGCTGTAATGTTCACACTGTGCAGCTGCACAAGGGCCCTTTGGTACTTAGGGGCCTCTATATACTACATGTGGGTCAGAAGGGTGCTGGTAGACCTCCTTCTGTAATATACACACTGTGCAACTGTAAAAGGGCCCTTAGGGTCTACTATACATGCTTCCAGACCAGCAGTTGCCAACCAGTGGTCTGCGAGAAAATGTTGGTGGTCCGCGGCTCTGGTCAGTTCGCTTTTCCCGAGCTGGGTCGGGAAAAGGACCCCGCTGGGGGAGGGGGTGCACCGGCCAGAGCCGAGGACCATGTCCCCCGCATGAATTGCAGGCTCAGATCTGTAATGGTAAAGTGGGTGGGTTCTGACCTCATGACGTCCCTATGGGGAAAATGTCTTCCTCATTGAATGACACAATGACAGCCAGGAATTTTAGTGGTCAGTGGGTCCGAAAAGGTTGCAACCGCTGTACTAGGCATAGGTTAGAAAGGTGTCGATAGCACTTTCCACTGTTATGTGCACACTGTGCAGCTGCACCAGGACCCTTTGGTACTTAGGGGTTCCATAACCTAGACATGGGTCAGAATGCTGATGGTAGCTCTCCCACCCTTTTGTGCAAACTGTGCAGCTCTAAATGGGCCCTTTGAGATTTAGGTAGAGCTATATACTAAATGTGGGTCTGAAGGGTTCTGGTAGAACTCATTATGTAATGTGCCCACTGTGCAACTGCACAAGGACCCTTAGGTACTTAGGCATCAAATTATTCTAGATGTGGGTCAGAACGGTACTGGTAGCCCTCATGGTGTAATGTTCATACTTTGCAATGGCACAGGGCCTGCTATATATTGGACATGGGTCAAAAGGGTGCTGGTAGTACCTCCGTTGTTATGTGCACACTGTGCAGCTGCACGAGGCCATTTGCTACTTAGGGTCCGCTATAAACTAGATGTGGGTCAGAAGATTGATGAAAGCTGTTTCCACACCCATTATGATATTTAACATAACCAGGATATATTATCATGAACAATTACTGTATGACATTATCTGCCATAATCAAGATCCTTGGTGTACATGGAGTTTGAAGATCTATCACAATGCATATAAAACATTGGGAACCTCCACGTCTTATGTGGGACATCATCACCTTATACAATTTATTGGGTCCTCGAGATCTACCGAGCTATTTGGATTATCGAGTCTTTACAATGTTTATGGGACATCAAGAGTTCTCCTTGGCCTCTATATCCTTATACAAAACAATCTTAAATTAAAAGATCATTGTATTCATGTGTTGCTGCCCGACAAAGTCATCCCCCAATAACACTGGAGGAGGACTTCTGTTGAATAACCCCCCCCCCCCTCTATAGTTTAATGGTATGGTCCAAGGATGAAGAAGTATATATCTTAGCCCAGAAGTATATTTCTCCAATCTTTATATTGTGTTTATTTAGCCACCCAGCAATCTGAAGAACGTCAAATGTGCCATGTTAAATACTTCCCCTGTTCACGTCTTATAAAAGGATGAATCAGAGGCTGTGTGTGGGGCCTTCTGCTACTCTCACCTCACATCTGTCAGCTTCGGGCTGAATAATGCTCTATTGCAGGCAACATTACTTAACAAGATTATCACTTTTAATAAAGCACAAGGACTAACAACAGTGACTTAAATAGGACGATTCTTTTCAGTGCTGACTACTGAGTCACATTCATCCAAACGGCAAACTAATTGGGCAACTTTGCAACAGAAAATGATTGTAACCCTTTGCTTCCTTTCTGCTGAAGCAATTAAAACGAGACAGTCGTGTAGACAGGCAATGAATGGGAGATATTAGAATATTAAAGGGCAAACGTGAGGATTTTTTTTTTATTGATTTGGGTGTCAGAGAATAAAAACATTCTGGTTTTGTAATGCAAGGTGGAAAATTGATCTCTTACAATTACCTGTTTGCTTTCCAATTACCAGTTCGAAATCTTGACGTTTCCAGTGAAATAATATTTGTTATGAATGGGGTACCGCTCAGGGTTCTTGTCTCGGAATTGTTATTCTGTGTTTGTATCATACAATCGGGATTAACAAACTAAAGCAAATGAGCAATAGAAAAGGTATAATTTTCTTACTCTTGTGCCACGTCCAAAGACTCATGTCCATATACATAGCACTCATGATCCCTGATCTAGTAAAGCAGACACTTTGTTCAACAAATACGGTGTGGTCCTAGTTGGTCACGCATAATAAACATCCCCCAAAAACTCTTCTTTTATGGTAAGGTACCCTGTGAATTAAAATTAATTTGCACTAAGCGTCAAATGTAATGCATAGTGCTTGAGATTATATTACAATGGTCAATCAAACAAAAACAAACTTGGCTGGTTTTGATTGGCATTATGCCCACATAAATTAAGCAGAAGAAATGTTGGTGGGTGGTAAGCTTTTGTCATTATTATTATTATTATTATTATTATTATTAATAAACAGGATTTATATAGCGCCAACATATTACGCAGCGCTGTACAATAAATAGGGATTGCAAATGACAGACTAATACAGACAGTGATACAGGAGGAGAGGACCCTGCCCCGAAGAGCTTACAATCTAGTAGGTCATAAAAGGCAAGTATGCCGATTTGTTTTCTTGCACCCTCCAGTGATGACAGGTCCAGAATTCTATCACTGCTGCATCCTAAGAAGCTGCAATTTTTACTGCCAAGTCTCCCAGGTCCACCATAATCCTCTTTGGCCATTGGGCAGCCACTGATGATGTAGCTACTGCACATGTTGCATTGCCAGGAATTGAGCCAGGCTCTACATTGGCTTTTTGCACCCTGCAATGTAAGTAAAAAACAAAAAGCACCAGAAGATAAAGAAAAGTTTTTTTGACCAAGAGGTTTGACTGTCTCTTCTACCATAAACATCTATCCCCTTGGGCTTAATTCCACGTTAGCTGAAAATACAAATGAAATGGAATTGTTTTCAGTGGTTTTTGATTGATTTAACCTTTTGCACAAGGAGTTTTAAATCTCTTTTGTATTGGTGATCATTGTCAGTGAGTTGTTCCCCAGAACAGGAGATGAAGAGAAATCTTTTACTGGGACGACTGTTGTAAAAAAAGGATAATTCTCACTTTGGGAGATTTCCACTAGTTTCTGTTGCGTTTTCGGGACACAATAACGTATCTGTGGAACATGGAGAGAGATTTCACTAATGGTACAGGGACCAAAACCTGAATTGCCAAGGTTTTTATCATTTTTATATAACTACAAAAAAATATATATATATATATTGTTTTGCCTTTGTTTCACATGGATGTTTGATGGAAACATACAAAGCATTGTGACCCTCCATCCAAGCATCATTTCTGTCCATATGTCTTCATTAGATTTAATGACCACTAAATATATTTCTGCAGAGGATGTGACTGGACTATTTGTAGAACACATGAGACATTTTTGCAATGTTTCCAGTTTCATCAGTAAAATAGAATCTTTTAAAGAGATATACATGGACCAGGTTCACAAAGGGCCTGTGATGATGGAACACATTATACTGTATATAGTACAAATATATCGCTGCCACTCATAATCACCAAACCAGGATGTTCCCTTCTGACTTTAAAGTGGACCTGTCATTAACTTTACATGTCTGCCTGAATACATCCCTGATATGGCTCCAATACTGTAAGTTACTTTAATACTAGAAGTTTTTAATGCAGACTTTACATCCCATTTATGGTTTGTACAAAAATGACCTTACCTTTGGTCTTAAATACACAAAAGTTCAGATTTTTTTCCATTCCATTGCCTCATGGAAAGTCCAATACCACCATCTTTTTCTCTGGTATGATTAAGCACCAGCTGCCTCTTGATGGTCTACAATTGGCCGCCCAATGACATGGTGCCAGATCTCACACATGCACAGGAAGAACTGGAGCTGGAAATCTTTGAAATGTGTTAATTCCCAAAGTCTCTATATGATGTGGGTATCCCAGGAGGCAGCAGGATTCCCCCGACATTCACCCTTGCCTAATTGAGAAAAAAAAAATAGGCAGGACAAATATAAAAATACCTAAATACATAAAGTACATTTTTGATTAAAAAAACTGAGAAGGAGAAACATTTTATTGCCTCATTTATAGTAGGAGATCCATTTAGGACCTCCTTTAGAATTTTGGTAAACCACTGCAGTTTACTACACGTTTGATCGTGTTCCCAACCACTCCCATTCAATAGTATGGGAGTGTTCAGGAACTATTTGGAGCACATGTGATGGTGGTTTGAGATGCAGTTCCTGGACACGACATTTAGCATTTGGCTGTCCTTATGGCACCGGCCTCTTCCATTGTCTTGAATGAGTTGAATGTAGTTGCTCTGCAGTCTTCTGCAGAAAAAAGGACACATTTTGTGTGAAAGGCTGCAGGAAGGGCTGATCTGTTGTAGACATCAGTAAACACTGCACAGGCTTTAAAGCCATGTAAGAATCCAGAGGCAGATGAATCCTATCAAGCTTCACTTATAACTCAAATATTACTTTTGGATTGACTGGTCTTTTAAAACACGCACACCAAAGTAATGATCTGGGGTATGTTTTATGCTGGTGCATTGCTGCTTCTAATCAGCAGAGGGAGTTCTATATGAACCAAGCTTTAATTTTAGGTCTGGTACACACCATCTAATAATGGATTTGATTGTGTGACCCAAATCCAAATTTGCTTGTCCTAAAACCCCAAAACTCTGCACAGGTGTACAATATTCTGTCCATCAGATCTGATCATTTTATCGGATCATAAAGCAAAAAAATGTACCCATGTGTTCCAGCTGTTAATCACTCATATAATGTCTGCCCATTCTTTCTCAGTGCAGCAAAATTGATAAATCTCTGGCACTGTGTGGTGTAAGCATGAGGGAACAGGGTGTGGGAAGGTGGAAGTAGTAGAGAAAATAAACTGATACAATCTCAAGTGTTCCAAAACAGTTAGGATTCCTCCAAGCCGCCCTGTCTCCAGCTTTATTTACTACAATCAAAGGATGTTTGTGGCACTTTCCTCTCTAGGAGGCAACATAAATGGCGCAGACACATTTATCCCAATGAAGATGTATAGAGGAAGGAGGGGATTGTTTACACTCCACAAACAACACATTAGAAATCACATGAATTCCCCGGTCAAGTCTTTAAATATCTTAATGGAGATGCATGAGGTGATAGCAGGGCTGGTTAGGGAGTGTCACTCAGTGCAGGTAGAGGCTTCCATGGGCGACACTGACATGTGATACGGGATGAAACAAGTTGGATTGTCTGGGATACACAGGAAAGCTGCACTCCAGGGCATCTCCATAATGACTGTTGGACAGACCTAGGTATTGACCTACCTTCACATCCCAAGGAAGAATATATATCAACTTTACATTCAGGTATGGGCCATCATGAAGGCTCTTGGCTGTCTATGTGGTTTTTCTTCAAGTAATATAACCCTTTATCACCTCCTGGGTGTCACCATCTTTCAACCATTGCAGGTATTTCATATGTGAAGTTTCACGGGTCATGCATTGGTGACCCATCACTATGATTGAATATTGTACTAATAAAAGCCTTTTAGGTCCCCTCTACATAGAAACTTGTCTCTACTTTACATGGGAGAGAGCACTTAGGTCTACAACAATGGGAAAAGTGATTTGCATGGCTTCGGACTTACAAGTGACTTAGAAAAAAAAGTCCCTTATTATTGGACTGCTGAGGAAATAAATGGTATGATAGTATGCTGTCATCTTATATTGTGCCCCATCTTAAAAAGTACCTACAAAAACCTGTTACTAAATTTTGATGGAGCCATTGCTAGATCCTACTGCCTGTACATCACTGAATTCTTATGTTTGGGCTTGGAGAATGGATGCATTGCTGGACTCCTCATGGCTGGAAATGGGGAACGTTAAACGCCAAATAACCTTCATACAACTTACACATGTCATAGCTAAGCTAAATTTTCCTTTAATTTCCCATTTATAGGTCTTACACACATTTACCTAAATACCTTTCCCTCCCTCAAGATCATATCCCAGTATTTATTTGTTGCATTTTCAAATTGTTTGTGAAACAATAGTGTATGCAGCAAATCTATTGTGTGGCGCTAATAGCATAACTTGTCCTGTGATTGTCAATGTAATTTCAACAATCTCAAATACGACTGTCATTTCAAAAGTCATTGCCAATCATTGTTAATATATTTATATGTGCAGCTTTCATTCAAATATTAACTGGTGATCCAGCCATGGGTTTTCTTACTCTCCAGGTTTCTGAGTCTATTTTTGCTCCTTTTACCACTTATTACAAAACAATGATTTACTTTTGTTTCTATTAGGAAACATGAGAAACCCTGACAAATGAGGTATAGTAATTGCTGGAGGTACAAAGAGCTGCATGAGATGAGCAGCGACTGTGTATGTGTGTATGTATGTATGTGTGTATGTGTATACATGTATGTAAGTGTGTATACATGTATTGTATGTATATGTGTATGTATGTATGTAGGTATGTATGTCTGTGTGTATACTTGTATGTACTTGTGTATGAATGTATGTATATGTTTATGTATGTATGTATGTATATGTGTATGTATGTATGTATACATGTGTGTATGTATGTCTGTGTATATGTATGTATGTATGTATACATGTGTGTATGTATGTATGTATGTGTGTATGTATGTATGTATGTGTGTGTATATACTTGTATGTACTTGTGTATGAATGTATGTATATGTTTATTATGTATGTATACATGTGTGTATGTATGTTTGTATGTGTGTATGTATGTATGTATGTATGTGTGTATACATGTGTGTATGTATGTATGTAGGTATGTATGTGTGTGTATACTTGTATGTACTTGTGTATGTATGTATGAATATGTTTATGTATGTATGTATATATGTATGTATATGTGTATGTATGTATGTATGTGTGTGTGTGTGTATGTATAAATCTATGTGTGTATGTATGTGTGTATAAATGTATGTGTGTATACATGTATGTATGTGAAAGCATGTATGAGGAGCTTTTATAAATCAGGTCCAATGTTACTTCTGCAATAAATTAAATTTACCTGCCTAATCACTGATTTTTTTTTATATATATATATGACTTCTTTGGGGTTCAGGATCCTCAGTCACCTTGATTCACCAGGTGTGAATGACATTACTCCCATGACTATGAGTATGCCGAGACACCCAGCTGTGTACGCTAAGTTGCTCATGCATAGCTCAATGTACATTACAGAAAATAATTGCAAACAGGAAGGTATAACTTTCTTTATTGCAGAAGGGTCATCACCTGTCTTGTAGATATGAATCTGTCTGCTCCCAGTTTTTACATTTTTTAATGTTGTTTCACTTTAGGTTAATAAACAGGTGAAACTCAGGAAATCTGCATAGAAAGTGTAGCAAGCAAGTTAATTCCCTCTAAATAATCCCCATTGACTTCCCACTGATTATTAGACATTGTTATCTAATTCAGCTGGTAAACCATTGTGCAGCCCTGTAGAATGTAGTACACAATGGCGGATTGTGTTACCCAGAAAGTATGGTAATTGGAGGCCATTAGCTGTACTGAGTATTGTATCCATTTATAACTAGTCAGCTGATTATCTTCTGGAATCATATAGAAGTGCTGTGTTTACTGGGAAACTACAAGTCCTATCATGCAGAAGCTGGGATTTGTTATTCTCTGAGTGATAATAGCATTAACTTAATAACTCAACTTGCTGCTTTTTAGTATAATAATTATATGAAAGCATTTTATATCTTAAGTGCAAGAAGAAGAACCTGTGAATCTTGGCTGGGATCTGATAACTTTCTGTGCTATCTGCCTGTGCTGTACCCCTTTTATTATAACATAACATTGTTTCTGAGAACTACATAACCCCCTCTGTTATAAAGAGGAGGGAGGTTTCTGCAGTTCTGTCTTATGCTGCTGCTTCATAGTTTTTTTGCAATAAGGGAGCGTGAGAAATAATTGTGACACCAGGTAATAATATACTAAGACTGGTAATCTACAATATATTACATCTTTGCTCTAGGGCAGTGTTTCTCAACCAGGGTTTCATGGAACTCTAGGGTTCCTCCAAAAGTTGCTAGGGGTTCTATGAACAATAAGCATTTTGTCCTGCACAGTGAGTTCAGCTGCTCTCAGCCCACTGGATACTCTACCTGTTCCAACTTAACCACCTCCCCGCCAATTCTTAGTGTACCTGTTGTTTAAACAGTCTGTGCACATCCCCTGAAGAAGCCGGTCAGCGAAACGCATCGGGTTAAGAGACATTCTTTGATAATCGCTCAGGGATCTCTAATGTCTACATATTCAATCTTATACCCTATGACATTATTATGAAAGACCACAACTAAATTGATTGTATAATGTCAATATATATAATATAATATATATACTATCATAGCTTTCTTCCTAATATATCAGGATGGTTGCTCTGTTTGCTGCTTCCGGTTTCACAAATCATAACAATCTGTTTTGCTTAAATGATCCTGACAAGAGCTGGATCATCCATCAAGAAACCTACGCTATAATATTTGGGCAACGGTGCCAACCTTTCGGACCTCATGGACCATTAAATTCATAATTTTAAATCCCGCAGACCATTATTATGAATTTTTTAAAAAAGATAAACACATATTAAACACCATTAGTAAGATAATGATCTTCCTAATGGTGCCAGGCAAGAACTGTGCAGGCTCTGATTCATTGATCAGCTTAGTATTACTAAGTATTACAATTGTTACTATTATCATTAGTTGCATTATGTTTGGTATTACTAAAGAAATGCAGAATATTTGTTTGTTTTTTCTCACACATTATGGGTTTATTTCATTCAAATCTAAGACCAAAGAGGAAATAATAGCATCAAAGTCAAACTATTTGATGCCATTAAATATAACAGTTAAAGAAAATACACAGTTAGGTCATACTTACCTAAAAGATCATCTGAGAAATAAACAAATAAAATAAAACAGTAGGAGGAGAATCGGTATTCACAGAGCGGGGTGATTGTTGTAATGGTGGAAACAATACTGAAGCGTACGGCTTGGCAACGGTTGCCTGATACAACTTAACACTACACTGACGTCATGCTGCGCCTCCCTTGTTTTTCGGTCTCTAGTGCAATTCGTGAATTTAGTGCAATTAAAAGGCAAAATTTGTCATTCATAATATAAGAATTTATTGGAATATTAATTTTGTTTTATTATAAAATAAAACATAAAAATTGCAAATAATGTCCAAATTTTTCTGTGGACCACCAACATTTTCTCGCAATCCACCGGTGGTCCACTGGTTGGCATCCACTGATCTAGGGCCTGGTGGGTGTCCAGGAGCCCAGCTATAACCTCCCCACTTCACCACTGCAATTGATCACAATGGAGAACACATTTGTAGGAAGTTGGTGGGCCATACCAATAAAAATAAAGGGTTCCTATTGAAATCCTGTTTCTATTAAATCCTGGGAAATCCTAATAATGTCCATCAAATGAGGGGAGTCCAAGCTTCTTCCATCTCTAGAGGCTCATCCTAGTTGTCTCTGATTTGGGTCAAATTACAAAAATTGAGACAAAAGTAGAACAGTGGATCAAACCATCCAGAGACCAAAGTCACCAGATACAGGATTCATGTCTTATTGTAAAAGCACAACACAACACAGGTTTTAGAAAAGTTGTGGGTAATACACATAATTACAAAGTCGTACAAAAAGAAGAGGGGGCATGATAATAGTGACCGCTGCACTACACCCCTGGTAATACAGAGGTTTTTCCTGGGGTATCATAGTGACCAGTCCTCAATGAATCTAAGGCTGCATACACACGTGCAATAATTGTTGGAAGGAATCTTTCACGATCCTTTCCAACAACAAAAGACTGGAAGATGCATGAACAAGTGCTGTACATACAGTGTCATTCTGCTCTATGAAGAGGGGAAAACGACGGAGCGGCACCCCGCTGCACTCTCTTTCCCTTCACTTCCATTACGATCGTCCATCGTCCGTGGATCTGTCAGGGCGGTCGTTCAGACATGGACACATGCCAGATTCTTGTCCGCCTTGGGTCGATTTTTGGACTAGAACCCTTGCACGTGTGTGCCCAGCCTAATTCTTGCTGTAGTCCTTATCACCCCCTATGAATTAAACACCTGCATTGCCTATTAGCACCCATTTAGATTGAGATCTCCATTGGACAGTTGAGGAAGGAATAGCAGAATCCGATTGGTGGCTGTAGAGGAATATGGACAGTTCCTATAAACAAAGGCTACTGTTGTCATTTCATCCCCAGGGTAAACACAAAGAGCTGTGAGTTGTCTGATCAGAACACACATACATGTATATTATATCCATCAGCCAGCATTGGAATAATCCCCATTGCTGGCAGGATTTGCATGATATGAGAGGATATGAAATCCCAGAACAGCTGGATCCATACTCTGATTTGGGGCCTTTTGGAGGCCTCTTTCCTGTCCCTTCCCCCCTCTGTCACTGCAGCAAATTGCTAGACATGTTGCAATAATGACCTGGCATTGAGACTGGCAGCCTCCTGCTGAAAGAACTAGCCAGGACATTGCATGTCCCCCTAATCAGCCTCCTCCACCCCTTCTCTCCCTCTGCCTTCTTTCTGCACTCCCAAACTAAACACATTATCCATCCCTCTGTTAACCAGAATGCTTAATAATAACCTTGGTTTGGGAATCAATGGGGGATATAGAGGAACGTCAATCTAGGTTCTTTGGAGGGTTTTGTTAGTGCTAAGGACCTCGCCTTGCTAGCACACACCTTTTGTTCCTGAATCCAATAAAAAGCTATTCTTCCCACCTTCCTAGCAGCTCTGACCGTTCCCTTTCACTGCAGCCGCTCTGAGACTTGTTCCCTCTCCCCCATTCACACTCCCTGGCACGCTAACAATCGGTCTGAGTGTGGCAGCTCTGCCCTTTCCTTGTAGCCCCTGCAAGACATTTTACTACATGACAAGAGACACACAAAACCAGGAGCTGGGGAGAGCTGAGAGCCACAGGGGGAGAGATGGAGAAAGGAACAGACACAGGAATGACAGGGAGGGAGAAAGGAAAGAAGACAGAAAAGGGGAAAAGAGGCAAGAGAGAGTGAGAACATGAAGAGAAGAAAAGAAAGGAAAAGAGAAAAAACATGGAGGAGACTAGAAAAACAGAAGAAGCAAGGAAGAGAGAGAAGGAGAAAGGAACAGACACAGAGGAATGAGAGAGGACAGGGAGGAAGAAAAGAGAGAAAAGGGGAAAAGAGGGAAAAATGAGGAGAAGAGGAAAAGAGAAAGGCAAAGAGAGAGGAAATGAGGAGGAGCCTAAAAAAAGTAAGAGAGAAAGTAGCAAGGAAGACAGAGAAGGAAAAAAAGAAAAAGACAGGAATGAAAGAGGAAAATGATGGAGAAAGAAAAGAAAGGAAAAAAGAGGAGAGAGAGTGAGAAAGAGATGAAAAAATGAAGAGGTGAAGTAAGAGAGAGAATGAAAAAGGATAAAAAGAGAAGAATGAGAGAGGACAGAGAGTGGGTGAGAAAGGAAATAAGAACAAAGAGAAACATAAATGAGAGGGGAAGGAAAAAGAAAGATGAAAAGCCAAGAGAAAATGAAGAGAAATGGATGGAGTAAAGGGGAGAAAAAAGAGAAAGAGGAGCAAAAGAGAAACAAGAGGGAAAAACAGAAAGAGATCAGAAAAAAAGGAGTTGCGAATGGAAAAGCAGAAAGTGGGAGAAAGGAAAAAACAAGAAAAAGCAGTGGGAGTTAAAGAGAAAGGAGAAAGAAAGAGAAATAAGGGGGGCAAAGAGAGGAAAAAGAAGCAAAAGGAAAGAGAGGACAGAAAGTGGAAGAAGGAGAGGTGAGGATGAGAAAAGAGAGGGAAATAGAGAGTGGAAAAAATAGAGAACAGCAAGAAATAAAAAGAAGAGAACAGCAAGAAATAAAAAGAAGAGAAGAGCATAAAATAGAAAGTAGTGGAGAGAAAAGAGTAAGAGTGGGTTAAATGGGAAGAAAGAAGTTGCATAAATGAAACAGAAAGTGAGTAATGTAAAATGAGGAAGAAATAAGAAAATAAGTGGTTAGGAAAGGAGTACATTACTGAGAGAGGTTATGATGAATTAAAAGGGGGTTCACATAGGCCTATAATCAAACACATCAGTCTAAAGCAGCCAAAACAAGCCAATGTCATTTCATATCTATGAGTAATTTCAAAAAGTAACCCTAGGAGGTATTTGGTTTTGCTTCCAATTCCCAATTAGTTTCTGCTGACCTTTCATTTTTCACTCTCCTGAACTTGATTGGATAGTTGAGCTAACCAGTGGCGAGATAAAATTATTGTTTTAGTAAACCAGTCTGTGGAGATGGTGTGAATGTGATAGGAAATGAGAGAGATAAGGGAGAAGAATTGAAGAAAGGAAAGAGTAAGGAGAGAGGAGTATGGACAGAGAGAGATGAGCATGGAGAGAGAGGGTGATAAAAGGGAAAATAAAGGGGTCAATGGCAAGGGAATGAGAGACATAAAAAGACATTTTGAGCAAAAGAGGAGTGAAGTAAGACAAAATGAGAGATTGGGTGGAGTGGAACCAGAAATGGGGAAACAGAAGCAGGAAGAGAGAGTACTGTTGAGAGCAAGAGATAGAAGATAATACAAAAAAGAGGGGCAAAGGAAGAGAGAAAGGATTGTGATAACACAAAATGATTGGGGAATAGAAGCAAAGGGAGAGAGATAAATGAGGAAAGAGTGATAGATAGAGAAAGAAGCATAGTGAGAGTGAGAAAGAGAGAGAGATAAAAGTGTGAAGAGTTATTAAGGAAGGGATGAGAACGAGATGTAGAGATAGGAATAAAAAGGGGCTGTAACACAAAGTTTTTAAGTATCAGAAATATAGAGGAGTGAATAGAGAGAAAGCAAAACAGAGAAACGGAGTACAGAAGAAAAGATTAGTGGAAGAGGGGCAACTATAGAACCAGAAAGGTTAAACCAAAGTGTTACTTTAGAGATAACAGGATTGATTGAATTATACATTAAATTATGTGAATATTCACTTTCCTTATTACTCACAAATAAATCCTCTTTCCCTACTTTCCTCTGCATATGACTATGTAATAAGAGTGAATTTTTGTATATTATATAGTGTGATGATTCTTCTCTAGTAAATCAGTAGACGTATCCATAGACTCCACTCTGAAATCAGCTGAATTCTACAATTCACACATTTTTCCATAAACACAGATTTATAAAATGAATGAACATTCACGGAATAAAAAAGGTTCTATCCAAGAAAATAAAAGAACAGAGGAATGAAACTTTCAAAAAGTTGGCCTTTAAATGACTTGGGGGCTGTTAATATCTCATCAACTTTTGTCCTATTTGTATCCTAATAAACTTCCAAAAAAGAAGAGAGGATGAGAGACAAAGAAGACTGGGAACCCACAAACATTCAGTGGGGTCTAAGGCTTTCCTCCTCAGATGTTACACCACTTTATTTTACAAAATATAAAGTATTATGTAGTAATATCAGAATATTGTGTTATGTATGTCATTGTGTAGTCACAGCAGTGACCACAACCCCAATTTCATGTGATTACACCCCACACATAAATCCAGCCAATCCCTGCCCCTGTGTGTATTGTATATTCAGTCTAATCATGATATTCCCCAGGTCACCAGCAAATATTCATTAAATTAATCATCTGTAATATTCTAAGAAAAGCAAAACACAATCTGCATCATTGATACACCACTGAGAGGTTTCATATTGCACCTTGGTTTTATTCAGTTTTTAGTGCATTTGTGTATTTTCTTTTTTTTACAGAAATGATTTATTTTCCTATAATATGCCCATAAAAGTAAAAGGTGCTATGTACAAATAATAGTTTAAAAGATTTGTCATTTTTTTTTACAGTGAGTTTTTGTTCCACTTAATGATAGAGAAATAGGAGAGGAAATACTGTATAACAGCGGTAATAAGCAATGGGAGCGCTTATACACTGATAAATATGGTTTTCAGCAACACATATACAAGGGATGAAATGATCAGTATTGGTATTAAATAGATGGGGAGAGGTGAGAATATGGGGGGGGGGGTGATTGAGGGTTTAAAGTGGCCACACTGGTCAGATATTGATCTTATAGATAATAAAAAGCAATCCATTCATATAATATAGATAGGAGTTCTTTAATTGCATTTATTTTAATGCATATTTTTATGCATTGGTGCATTTTTGCATAGATAATAATGCACAATGTTCCAAAATAGGGAAATCATAAAAGCATGTGTGATTATCATGATCATAAAGATGTGATTGGATAATGAATGGATTTCTTTTTTTTTTTTCATCTGCATCCGATCAAAATCTCATGTGTGTGTCTTCCCCACAGGCTGAACTCTTCCTCTCAAAGTTTTACTGACATCTGAAATGTGCTGATCATAGCTCTATGAGTTTCCAATACTCATCCCATGCCAGTAGACTCACCGGCTAGGTGTGGGGTACAGGATGCAGCATGCTGGGATCTGTAGTCCAGCAGCAGCTGTAGAGTGCTATAAATAGGTCATACACTGACAGCTAGCACCTTTGAATCGGTTGGATGGACACCAGCCTGAGACAGAATACAAATGCCAGAAAAGATGACAATTCCCAGGCTTACTGTCATTTGCCCTGTCAGCAGGGATCTAATGGGGTAAAGGCCTCCTTTGGTGATCACGAGGTTTAATAAGGGTAGGGTCTATTACAGTGGCATCACCCAGTTTATAAGAGTTGGCGATAATACCTCCATGTCCTCCTGGTGATCTGTCTTCCATTGCCAAAGTGTCACAATGTCTGACAGCACAGACCACCGAGCCATAAAGCCCCCCAGATCCTGCGACCATAGGCTGCTGCCTCTGCCGCCCGACCACATTCTTATGTCCAATAGAGAAGTCCTCTGACAATCCTACCAAGCTCTGATCCCTTGTAAAGTCCCCTGGCAGGTGGGCACTGAAGAGCCTGTGTGGTTTTGGGCTTGTGTGGTATTGCCCAGCTGGCTTAGGTTGCCCATGTTGACAAAGGGGTTAGTCCCTGCGTTGTGCTGGATAGGGGGGATCCCAGAGTAGCTGCAGCTGTAGTTGGTGTTGTAGGAAGGGCTGTTGTTGTAGCTGTAGGCTGGGTAACTGTTATAGGTATAAGGGCTGGCAGCTACATTGTAGGCGCTGTTGTAACCCTGACTGCCTGCAATGCAGGGCTTTCCATCCCGGACCAGCACTGGCACTGCCACCCTCCTAGGTGGGGGGGGATGGTGGGTGCCCATCTCCAGGGACTTGTCCTGCCTCTGCCTCTTGCACTTATATCTCCTGTTCTGGAACCAGATCTTCACCTGGGTGGAGGTAAGCTTCAAGCTATTGGCCAGGTGTTCCCTCTCTGGGGCAGACAGGTATCTCTGCTGCTTAAATCTTCTCTCCAACTCAAAAACCTGAGCCTGGGAGAAGAGAACCCGGGGCTTTCTGCGGCTGCGCTGCTTGGGTCTCTCCGACTCGTCCGACTTCTCCTCCGCATGGGGGGACTTCAAGTAACAGGCCTCTGTACAGGGAGGACACCATATTACCACCAATACAATCCACATCACAATGTAATACAGAGAAAACAAGATACTATACATTCATTCAGATATTCTAATAGACCCAAAATAATCATTTCTCTATTTATATTTCAAAGAAGCGAAAAGATTGAAAAAAAAGAATCTCCTAAAAATTCTGATAGCAGGAAAGTTGTCTTTAAAAAAGTTGAAAAAAAAACCGCTGTGCTGTGTTCTATAAGATGCAAATATCCATAAATAAAGCAAAAAGCAATGTTCAATAATGCAACAGAATTTTCGCAATTGTTAGTGTGAATATCAGGAAAAGACCTGAGTGAGGTTATTGGAGAATAAAGTATACGTATATGGTTCCTGGATTTTCCTTTGGATTAGTTCTGTTTCACTATGTTTATGCTTTATGCTTCTATGGTACTCCGCATATACTTTATATGTTATATGCTGCTTACTCTTCTTCTATATACTACTTATACTTTATGTTTTCATTATATGCTGCTTACTTTTTTCTATTTCTATTATTTGATATTTATACTTTACAATACTAATATATGCTATTTTGCGTCTCTTTTAGCTTATGCTTGTTTCTAATAAATTATACTTTTACTGTGTATTTCTGTTATATACTGCTTCGACTTTATGTTTTTATTATATACTGTTTGTACTTTATGTTTTTATTATATACTACTTATACTTTATGTTTCTGTTATATACTGCTTCTACTTTATGTGCTCTATTTATAAAATATAGAATTTGACATTCCTCAAACATTCTTTGGTGGGATTCAATTATTGCCATTGATACACATGGACCTAGAAGATTCCCACCAGGGAATGTTTAAGGAAATGTCTAATTATTTGTTTTATAAACAGAGTCCTATATGTTTATTATATTCTGCTTGTACTTCATGCTTTTATTATATACTGCTTATTCTTTATTTGTCTCTTCTATACTGCTTATACTTTATATTTTGTTTTGTTTTTTAATGCTTATTCTTTATGTGCCTATTTAATGATACTCATACTTTACATTTCCGGAATATACTGCTTATGTTTTATGTTTCTATTATATGCTGCGTATACTTTATTTATCTATTACATGTTACTTTTATTTTATGTTTCTATTATATGATACTCATACTTTGTGTCTACTACCGTATATGCTGGTAGCGATTATTTTTGTGAGCTCTATATTTATATTTCACTTGCAATTCTTTCTGGTAACAAATTGGCTATTTACTGTGTGTAAAAGTACAAATTCCTCTATTTTCAAACTACAAAAATTCCTATAACTTTTGGATTTATGTAAGTGTAGATGTTTCCTAGTTAAGGGGTTATTTGTTGTCTGTTTAACACGATGGATAATGTGGATTGTGGTTGTGTGAGATATCTGTTATTGTTGTTCTTCTTCTTATTATTTATTTCTATATTAATATTATTGCAATGTTCTATATTTTGTTTTGCTCTGTGTTATAAATAATACTATTAATGCTGTCACTGTTGTTACTATTAATCTCATGTTATTACTATATACGACTACTGGGTAGTTCCTAAGTATCATATATTTAAATCTATTTATTTAGTTATTAAAAACACAAACTTAATATATCTATGTGTGTGCTGCTTCTGCTATTGAAATGTTACTGTTGTTTTGTATAATTTATTCACAATAATGCTGCGAACACAATATTGCTAATGCTTTGTTGTAATATAATTATTATTGTTGCTCTGTATTAGTATATTCTATATTACTACTGCTGTTGCTAGTAGTACATTGTTGCTCCTGTTTAATTGTAGTTGTTATTGATGTTCTGAATTATTATTATTATTATTGTTTTGTTATTATATAACTACTTTTAGTAATATTAGCAAACTCTTGTTGTTCTTTTATTAATGGGATTACTACTTATATTTTGTTGTTTAATTGTTTTAGTTGTTTTGTAGCCCTATTATTATCTTTATCATAATGATATATTAGTAGTAGTACAATGTTGCTGTTATTTTGCATTGTTTTATTTGTTGTTGTTTTGTATTTTTTATCGTTTTATAATTATCAGCACTGCTATGTTGCTGTTGTTTTGTTTAAATAAATATTATTGTTGTTTTGTATCATTTCTGTTGTCAATGAAATATCGTTGCTATTACTATGTTGCAGTTGTTTTGATTTATCTGCGTTTGTTAGGTATGATAATTTATCATGACCACTGAGATTATGTTGCTCCTTTGTGTTACTATATTGTAGCTGTTTAGTATTATTTTGTTGTTAGTTTTATGTTGCGGTTGTTTTGTGTTGTTACAATTGTTGCTGTTTTGTATTCCTATCATTTTGATAATGATTGTTGCTATTTTTTTGTTATTATGTATAGTTGTAAAGATTCTGAGATGTACTCACTGTGGCTGGGATCTACCAGCGAGTCCTCATCCTCGTCCTCCTCTTCTTCTTTGGGGTTACAGGGGTCTCTGAGGGCATTGTGCACATACCTGTCAGTAGTGATGCCCACCTCCCCATGGCCCTCAGCAGCCCCTATAGAGTTCAGGTAGGTGAGTTTGTCTTCCCCCTCTGTATAGGCAGCTCTGTCTCCTGCTGCCAGCATACATGAAGCCTGATGGAAGTCCACAACCTCCAGATCTTGTGCCAGGTGTGCCCTGGGCTGCTGCTGCTGTTGGCACTGGGGCTCCCGGTTGAGGATATCTTTCACAGAGAAAGGTGTGGAAGTGACTGGGCTTGGTAACATCATCAGAACAACTTGATTGCAAGTCCAAATAATCAATAAATCGTGCTGAGGGAGGGGGGAGCAGAGCTGCCCTCAGCCTGGGAATGTGAAGCTCCTGTAATGAAGGGAAAGCCTTATGATAAACGATGTGAATGGCTCTGCTGCTGTCTACAGAGCCTCCATTAGCCTGGCTCTGGTGCTCTGGGTTTTGTTACAAGCAGAGCTGGGAATAGCTGAAGGCTTGGGTCCTGCACAGGCCACGCCTCCTGTGACGTCACCTGATAGCTTGTCACCCACCCTTCCCTTTATTATAAAGAAGGGGAGGAGGATAGTGATTGGTCTATAGCCCCCCTAAGCCCCGCCCACAGGCACAGTTCCCCAGAAGTGGAAATAGAAGTGTGCAGGGAGAGGAAGGATCCTTGTATTCGGGTTACAGGAGATTCAGGCCTTTATTTAACCCTTTATAGGAAGGGGGAGGGTGGATGGGTGAGGAAAGGTTTTCTTAGCTACTTTATCCAGCACCCAGCCAAGTTAAACAAGGGAATCATTAGTAAGTAAGTGTTAGAGCACATTTCTTTGTGTTTTTATGATCTTATTATATTTGCATGACAAAGGAGTGTTTGACTGTGCAGGTGTAATGAGACAAATACACACAGCGATCTCCTTATTATGGCATTGGAGAGGAAGAATGGAGAGAAACATACAAAATCTCAGTATAAATGCAGAATAAATCAGTCCTGCTGATCTCATAGACTTCAGCAGACTCTTCCTATTCTCTGCAGACAGAAGAAACATTATATGGGGGCTTATCAGCATATGGAAATAAGCTCTGCATGGAAATCTCTGCTTGTTCCCTAATTGTGATCTGGGGTTTAGGACTGAATTATCTCTGTGTGATGGGTTTAAAATTATCTATGGGTAAATAAATAATATTGATACAAGGGGCATGGATTTCCCGCAAATAATCCGACAAAGAATAAAATGTATAGATTTCAAATATACCCGACATTTCTATTATATATATATATATATATATATATATATATATGCATACTATACTATACATACTATACTATACTATATATATAATGTCCTACATGAGATGCTTATTCATTATTGTTACAAATATATAAATATTACTAATATATATGATGTTCTACTTAAGATGAATATTATAAATATACATGTGATTCCCTTCACAGCTTCATATCAAACATTTATATTATCTTTTCTTTTTCTCTATATACAATATTGGAATAAAATGTTTTTTCTACATGAGCTTAATAATGCAAATATGTACATAAGAATGATTCTATCTGCATATATATGTAAGTTAATATACAATGTTCTACATGAGCTGCTGATTTAAAACCTTTACTTTATATTTTCTAAAACTAATAATTGTTCTATATGAGCTGATTACTACAAACAGAAATATTCTAATGTATCCGTCTGTATATACGTTTATGGAAATGTGATTACTTACATTAGCTGATAATATAAAACATTTATATTATAATTTCTATAACTCCATATATATCTATATATTATGCTCTCCATATCTATATGTACATTTTTATATACGAAATCTAACGTGAACTGCTTATTAGTATACATTGTAATATCTTTTTCTCTATGTGTGGGTATTATAACAGTATGTTATACGGCGGTGTATATTATAAGAGTATATACGCCCAACAAAAGATAGGTAATATTTATAGTTATATTGGACATAAGTACATGAAGTTACATTAGGGAAATAAACATACTAGAAATCAGCATAACCCAGATAAATAGTTGATTTATATATTAAACATATTATAAATATATTATTTAGAAAAATTATAGATCCATGAGACTGTATCTGTACATAAGCTAGAGTAATATAATCAGAAGTCAATTTATATTAATAAAACACACACATTTTTATTATGCATATATGTCAAAATAATACTACATTTATAATTATATATATATATATATATATATATCCTGTAATGCAGATATGACCCCAGTGTTGGTTTTCTAGTTATGCATACAGAGTTCAGTATAAATAAAAGATAGGACATGGTTTGAAGTAGGAACCTTTTCTGGTGGCCTGGAAGAATCAGCCCTCTATCTTTTAGGACTGGACCTTGTACATAGCACCCAGTCCTGGTATAAATGTTGGGAGCTTCTATTGCTCCCCTGAGATGGATCATGGATTGGTGCCACACACAACCGATTGTCTCCCATCAGATAAGAGACAGGGAGCTAATTGTTGTGTAATTAGAACACTCCCTGTATGCACAATGATGGCTATCTGATCTCTATACTATATAAACCTACTGTATCTGAGTATAGGAGATGTATGACCACATCGCAGCAATGGAATAAAGAACAAATCTTACATATATGTAACAAGTGGGAATAATTAAAAGAAAGGTATAATCATTATTAGTATTTTGTGAATAACATAAATAAGAAACACTCTCATTATAAGTCTATGATTGGGGGAATATACAATGGTAAAAACAGGTGAGATATTAAGGGCTGATTTACTACCAGAGCTGAAAATGTTCCCAGGATAATATTGATATGAATTCTCCAAAAATGTGCAGATTAAGTAAATAAAAAGGAAATTTGCATTTACATAATTGGGTAATTCAAGTGATTAGGTACACAGTTTTTTAGTAAATACTCCTTCCCATATTGCAGTTGCCATTCGGATTCATCTGTCATTGTAACTTTTCCTGGGAGCAATGTGGTTGCTATAGGTAATAGTTTGCTTTGACTTCATACAGTAGCCCCACGAGGCCCCTTAGATTTACAACAGTAGTTGGGGAAAAGATCTGTGCTGACCCCATTGTTGTGGCATCATCTATTAATGTGCCCAGTGCAGGTGCTGGAGAACTACATGTTTCTGCAAAGCCTGCTAGGACTGTCATCATGGCACCTTTCCTAGTGTGCCCTATCATGGATCTGCTCACTAGTTTATATAGAAGAATATTGCTGGCTTAAAATCCCATTACATATAATGAGGGCAGATCCCTGCTGTCAATCTCCTTGTATGCCTGCATGAACTCGCCTATTGCCCTCTGGCAGCCATTAAGTTAACTGTTAATAGGCCTAGCCATAATTTCCTGCATAATGATATCATTATAGAAGAGGCTGGATGGGGAAAAAGAAATTATTACAAGGCATGGCCATGGGGATACGTAATGGGGGGTAGTGATGACAGAGCAGCTACATGCCATCAGGGATGGGGAGACAGGGCAGGCTGGACATTGTAATTCTACAAGATATATTGTTCACCAAAATTAACCACAATAATATTGTTCACCACAATAAAATAACACAATTACAAAAATAACACAACATAGGGGGTTGATTTACTAAGGAAATAGAGACTGTTCAAAGTGATGGTAATTTAGCCCAACTCCAGTCCCTCTTTACTTTGTGGGATCCCCTATAATTGTTCTTTTTTTCTCATTTCTGGTACTGGGTGGTCTTTAATAATGCAGAGAGTGTATGGGCCTGTAGGGTGTAAGGGAATGTAGGGGCCATGGTGCTGATCCCTCAGAAAGTGGGTCTATGGCATCCTGCACTGGCAGGAACAAGGCTGAATGAAGCTGATTATCATTCTTCCTGGACAGAACTTGTGTTTGCCTGCCCCCAGAGTCCTAATTATGTGCCAGCAATTAAAAATTTTATCGGCATTTTGCCCCACATAGGGCACAGGTTGGGCAGATGTTCCCCTGACCTGTAAGTTAAGGCCCAGTTATAACTGTTGCTCCTCTTGCTGGTTACTGCTGGTTACTTTATGCACTAGATGTAATATATTTTTTTTACTAGTTTTACCTCTCATTCATCTGTTCTTATTCAGATATATATATATATCATTTACAGTGATATATATATATATCTGTGTAATATTAAAGTTTCTTTTGTAGGAGATATGTTTTGCACCAGGCCTTTATGATAAAGGTCCCTAGACAGGTATACCTATCATGGGCACCCAGGATAAAAGTCATTGAATTTCCAATTTTTTTTACAGTCACACGGCTATTTTTTTAGGATACAGGTCTCTAAATAGGAATATAATATACCAGGCACCCAGCTTTCCTGAGGATAAAGTCTCTAAATATCTATACCTCTGACAGGCACCCTTTGGGATAAAGGTTTCTAAATAAATATGTCTGATCTGCACCCAGTCTTCTTCAGAATATGATCATATATTGGTATACTTATGTTAGGTGCCCCATTTTATTCAGGATAGGGGTCTCAGATAGATATACTTCCATACCAAGACATACACCCTGCCTTCTTAGGATGAAATTCCCTAAATATGTATTCCTCTGACAACCACCTAGTTTTCAGTGGAATTCGGTCCCTAGATGAATATACCCCCAACAGGTACCCAGCCTTCTTAAACATAAAGAATCTCTAAACTGAGCACTTAGGCTGATGCTTTATGAATTTAACTTTCAACATTCTTTAGTATAGAAGTCCTAGACAGGTATACCTTTATGAGAAAAAATTAAGATCCCACATGATATACCTCTGACAGGCACCTAGCTGGATAAAGATTTCCAGGTTGATATACCTTTCACAGGCCGCCAGCTTTTCAGGATAACGATTCCTAGAAAGGTATGACTCTGAAAGGCACCCACATTTCTTTAGGATAAAGTTCCCCAGATAGTTGTTGCACTGACATGCATCCAATATTCAGCAGGATAAAGATCTCCAGGTTGGTATACCTTTAGGATAAAGAAATCAGGTCCCTAGATAGGTGTAATTCTAGTATTTATTAGGATAAAGGTTCTGTACCTTTGACAGGAATCCAGGTATGATCAGGATAAACATTCTATACCTCTGACCTCAGATAATGGCCCATAAGATAGAAACCTTTCCAAACCTCTATACATGGCTGTGCAGGTAGAAAAGTATCCAGGACTTGTAGAAATACAAAGGTGGATTGTGCCCTGTTCAGGAATATATACAAGTCCAGACAATTTGTGAGTAAAAGTGTAAGTTGTATTTCCTATGTAATTGTGTTGGATATTTTCTCTGCCATAACCAATTAACACGCCATGATCATTCATTATGATGAGATTAGATATTGTCAGGGATTTAACTTATCATTCTAATTGAGCTTTAAATGCCTTGCCTTAACAGGTTTGTAAAAAGCCAGATAAGATCTGCAGACACAGGAGAAATCCTGACCTGCTCCAGACTATGTAGATGGCAATAGTGCGGACCGGTCTGTAGACAATGACAGCTCCTACTGTATAGATAGTATGGACTCCACATGCAATTAAAATTCCTGCAGCCAATGTGGATGAGTGAGCAGCAGATAGCATCGCCCGGTAAGTAGCTGCTAGGCCCTTTTCATTCGGTATCTGCCGACAGGTCCCAGATTAGGGAGGAGACCACCGACACAATCATTCCATTCCAGATAACCCATGGCCGACTTCCTCCATGCGGCTATATTTAGAGGGAGCAATGGCCAGAAAGGAAACCACTGTGCAAGGATCTCATTCCATTATCAGACCATGGCCGAATATCTGCTGCTACATTCAATCCAATCCAGGGACTGCTGAGCCAATGTCATAGGACATCACTATATATTCTATATATACATATATATATTTATAATATCCTTTATGACTCATGGGGACAGCAAACATCTACTAGCCTCTGCTCAATTCAATTTCTGGTATGATATATATATACAGCATTCACCCAAGCTTCAACTATATACCAAATATATATGTGTATGTATTTTGCACTTCCCAGGATGCATACAGTTTGTATTAAAATAGAAAAATTAGTAAATTATAAGCTGAATAAAACATTTTTTCTAATTGAAGCAAATGTGCACATTTTGTGTAAACCCTGGGCGAAAATATTCATGAACATTTTATGAATATATAAAATTAAATATATATATATAT
>NC_092867.1:11577662-11610902 GCF_032062135.1 Pyxicephalus adspersus | reverse complement strand
ATTTCTTATATTATTAATTATCATGATCATTACTTTGTCAGAGTTTAAAAAAAGGATCATATACTCACAGGGAAACATTCCAAAGGGTAATTTGCTTATATGACCCCCTGTTACTATTAGTCATTCGTGCTGTCTCCCACAATGCAGTGTAAGAAGATGTAGTAGAAGAATAAATTGTAGCTTGAAGGATATCATCACCCAGAAAACATTGCCCTCAGATCTTGTCTAGCTGCAGACAGCTGGATGAAGGCACTGATCTCCCTCTGATGTCATTATTTTGTCTTTGAATTCTCTCTCTGTATATGATTCTACTTTCCATGTCAGTATTGTGTGTATTGTGTGTATTTCTGATCCTGCTGTTGATTTCTGAGTACAGGTAGGACAGGAACATCTCATTACGTTTATGTAGTCACTGCAGCCATTTTAAGGGATTATTCAGTGGTAAAGTCATCTCAAATACCAGCCCAGGCAGGACTTGTAAAGAGTCCCCTGCCTGTCTGCTCTGACCTGGATGGCAATCTCTGCAGAATACAGGTAGGTTATCATGGACCCTCCCTGGCAGCTGGGTCTGCTGGTACTTGTAGTACCTCTACATGGCTATTATCTCAATATGTATTGAGTGCTAAGGGCTGCCCCAGGCCAGTGAAAGTGTCTGCTGCACCATCCATAGAGGAAGAGGCTCCTCAGGACAAGTAGGTGTTTGGAGATAGGCAGCACTGGGCTCACACACAGGCACTTTATCTATATTTCTTACAGGGACATTATAGTCTAGATTTGATAACAATTAGAGTGTTATCAGTGTGACATCCTCTGGGGCTGCCTGGCCTTCCTCACACATTGATCCAGTTCCTGTAAGAGAGATTACAGCTCAGACAGACCCCCACCACAGCCACAGAGGCTCAACAACCATAGGGATACCATATAGTACATAGAGATCACATTCTATGTATCCTGTACTGCATGGATGACATGTGCGATTTGTTAGTTCGTTATATAGATTTTTGATTAATATATATATATATATATATATATATTAGTAATCATATATAATTCAAAATATATGCATTTTCTCATATATAATAAGATAAAATAGTTGAGATTACCTTTTATTATCCAACCATGCAAAACAAGCAAATTCCTGTTTATTTATTTCGTTTGCATATGATTGAATCCTTTAAGTAAAAAAAATCATTCTTTTTTTCTGTAAACATTCTCAATTTCTTTGGTAAATCATTACTCAATACGTATAGCAAACATAAAAAGTCTTTCTATAAACGTGTTCCCAAAAAAATTCGCACATGTCCCCATGATTCACATGCTTTCCGAATTAGGAATCTTAAGGCGAACACTGCGAATCTTGAGTGATACCTTATATCTAAACCCCATAAAATATGTTCTACAATGTAAATAGTGTGTCGTGTTGTATCATTTAGCATTTTCTTGTTAACATTTTCACTATAAATTGTATTTTAAACTGATAATTAAAAGACTAGATCTCATGAGTACAAATATTTTATATTGTATAAAACATTTTAAAAGATAACATTGTAATAGTATTATTTTAAGTAAATCAGCAATAAAATAAAAAAGTATATGAGTACAAAATTGAAATATATGCAGTTAGAAAGATTTTTTAAAATCAATAAACTAATGTTTTACAGGGTGGATATATTGATCGCGTAGATTGATGCAATAAAGAAGTAACAACGGATATAAGATAAGATAATTGTATATCTGGTGGTATAATGCGCCTTGTCAGGAGTAATTATATTATATATACCGATTAAAGTGGGGTGCTGTCATGGCAGCACCTTGGAAACATTTATTATTAATAATAATAATAATAATAATAATAATATTACTTTTTATACCAAGCAATATATGTTAAAATAAAATAATCTAATATACATGTACATGTATGTGTGTATATCCTATCTCCATTCTTTTTTTAGTATGTTATTTGTTAATTTTACATTTTTATTCAGTCTTTATATTTTATATATAATCTATCCATAGTACCACATTTTATTATATTCTCAAATTTAAATGTCTTTCAATGTCTTCAGATGAGGTAAACATTCGTGAAGCGTTTACTGTTGGAATATTCTGGTGTCTCCAATCATAGAGATCATATAGTATATTTACATAATGTGGCAGTAAAAAGATTTTTTTAAATTACAATTTTTTTAAGACCCTGAAGTACTAAATAGGTACAAGCATAAGGTGTAGGACAGGTTCAGATCATTATTATTATTATTATTATTATTAATAATAATAATAATAATAGCAAGCATTTGTACTACCAACGCAATTGGATATATATTATAAAAATGAATTAGAGGTGTGTTTTTGCCTAAACTGATGGTGTCCTAAAATGAATTACCGAATTGGAGACGGTGTATTAATAATGAATTACAGCTATGGTGAAAACAGATAATGGATTAATAATTTAGAGGTGTAATATAAAATAAATTGGCGGTGGGTTATATGATAAATTGGTGAAATGTGTAGAAGAAGTTGTATTATAGAGCTTATTATTATTAATGAATTGGAGGAGGATAGTAAAGTGGATCGGATATACATTTTATCATTAGATATTTGTGTATTGTAATCAGAATATCTTTATATTATTAAGCGAGTCGAAGATCTGTGCTTTCTAAATTGGTTTGAATTACATGTTTGATTGGATAAATTAGGAAAATATGTCTACATAAAAAAAGGAAGACTAGAGTATTTGTAATACAATGAGAACTGGATGTGTCTTCTACATGGGTTATGCATAATAGTATAATTATACATGTGTGTTTATTAGCATAGTAGGTTTTATATGTGTCTGTATAGATGTATATATGTGCATTATATTATTTGGATAGATATGTGAATATTTGTGTATTATTTAGTAAGTTAGCGTTTTTTTAGATAATTGTGTGTAACTGAATACATGTGTGGTGATAAAAAAATGATTAAATAAGTACTGTGCCTTATATACTGAGTTACCTAAATGTATATAGTTGGATATATGTGTAGTATATAGTAAGTTATCTATATGTTTATTTTAAAATATATTCTGTTATACCATGAGTTAGTCATACGTGTAGTATTGCATTTTTATGTACTATATCTGAGTATTATATAGTCCAGTAACTTAATGTGTATATTAGTCGAAGATCAACACAGACATGAGAAATATATGTGTTATGAGATGTATTGGAGATAGACTGGATTTATAATCCTTGCATAGGTGTAATATGTATACTTATATATGTATAAAATATATAATAAAATAGCTGGAGAATGGCTATGTGAGTGACAGAATGTGTAGCAGTCTAGCAGATATATATATACACACATATCTTTTCATGGATTACATTTTATTAGGTTACATGTGTATGAATAGACAACCTTGGTGTGTATCATGAATTGTGTATAAACAGTATATGTTGTTTGTGAATTTTATGAAGTGGATTGGAGACTTGTGCATATTATAGTGATATATATATATTGTATATAATGTGATACATATAATGTATATATAGAGAGATAGAGGGTATATACGATTCACATGATATAAATCTGATTGGGTATGTGTGTATAATATAGTATATAATAAGGTATATGATGATATATGTATTATTTCATACAAACATTCCCATTGCAGAAGAGGAAATGGGTGGAGCCTGTGTCACCTAACAAGATGTATGTATTTGTCTTATAAGTTGCAGGATGAATGGGATGAAAAGTCATACATCATTTTATGTCAGATACAACATGAAGTGGATCTTGATGACAAATACAAGATTGTATCTAATTTTCTTCAAAACAGATCTGTGTGTTTATAGTGAAACAGCTGTTTGTGGATTGACAGGGCAGAGGCTCTCTTAGTAGTAATGGCCCCAGCCTGAGGTTCTGTGCAAGAAATAGACAAAAATATAAAAGCTTGTTTATCAGGTATAAACTATTATGAGTATTGGGGGGTCTGTTGTAATATTATTAGTATTGGTAATTGATGTGCCAGTTTATACAATAGGAATTAGGACTTGGTGCATGGTGCAGATCACATTTGTCTGGGCTGTGGAATGAGGTGGGATAAGTACCCCATGGAATGTCCAGTAAGTGCAGAAATGTCCTAATACCTCTATGTGCCATTGTCTGAGCTCTGGCTGCATTGTCCGGACCAGGCGCCACTGACAAATACCTGGATGTTACCTGCTCATTGTTAATGGGAGATAATTATCTGGGACCTGTCACCTGTCCACTCTGACCTGTCCTCCCTGCTAATATGCCTGCCGGAGTAATAGATGGAAAGACAGCACTCTGCAATTCTGCATACACACCTACAATGTTACTAGAAGAATGCCTCTGCAGCAATGTGCAACTTTGTATATACACCTACAATTACAAGATTAAAAAGTATGGCAATTTAGCTCTCTTCAAATCTGCATACACAATGTTACTATAATACACAGAAAGGTTATTTTACATTCTGCAATTCTAAATATACACCTACAATTACACGATTACAAAGTATGGAAACTTGACAAACCTCTGCAAATCTGCACACACACTCACAATGTTACTATAATAGACAGAATTTTTCTTTTACATTCTGCAATTCTGCATATACACCTACAATTACAAGATTACAAAAGTATGACAATTTACCTCTCTGCAAATCTGCATACACATTACTATAATACATAGAAAGGTTATTTTACATTCTGCAATCGAAAATAAACCTACAGTAGTACTATAGTACATAGGAAGCTTATACAGGACTTTGCAATTCTGAATGCATTCTCACAATGTTTCTTTACATTGAATGGCTGCTTAGCCCTCTGCAGTTCTGTATACAATCCCACAGTGATAATTTATTACATAAAATAGCAATTTATTATTTTGCAATTCTGTATGCACACCTACAATAGTACTAAAATACATAGAATGCCTATAAAGACTTTGTAATTTTTAACACACTCACACAGTTGATACAATTCTTGATACACACATATATATATATTGACTGTACAAAACTGCAATTCTGAATGGCACTATAATACATAGAAAGGCTATAATAAACCTAAATTCCTACAATCTTGCTATAATGGCTGTGCAACATTCGATACGATTCTTTTCATACACCTACAATGATACTAAAATACATGGCATGGCTACTTAGCCCTCTAAAAATTCTATATGCATTTCCCAAATGTTACTATAAATTATAATAGGTTATGCAACACTCTGCAATTCTGAATAAACATTTGCAACTCGTAATTATAGATATAAATTCAATATCGATCTACAAATTCTATATTAACATGATGCAGTCATATACAAGGATATTTCTAAAATATAAAACCATAGAACACTCTGAATGTCCCTCTAAAAATCATTATAGTGCAAATAAAGACTATACAGCATTCTTTTTAGCTTTATCTAAACATACTATAATACAACAAACCGCCATAGACTTCTCAGCCATTCTGGATACAAAAAATTCTTATCCTATGATATCTATAATGGTGGTCATACACATTATAAAATATACATAAAAAAAACACACACACACACACATGAATATATATATATATATATATATATATATATATATATATCACACAATAAAGAAATATGTAATAAGTAATGTAATGTAAATAATTTCTATTTGTAAAACACAATCGTTTATCTGAATGACACACATCACATAGCTATCGGTACACACCATTTATAATATAATATGGATCTAGTAGCAAGTTACAATTATAAAACACACAACATCTCATATAACTATAATTCTCTACAAAACATTCTTCAATTCCTGCTACAGAAAGATATCTAACATACTATAATACAATTTATGGACGTAACAGTGTACAATTATAGGAACGCATCCATGCTATTTAGTAAAAAGTAACAATAATATTAATATACTATAATATAATAACTACACATACAAAAGGCATTAAAATTCTGGGAGGTCTAAAATACAATAAAGTATACAGCTACATTATTATACACAATAAAATTATTTTAGAACAATGGATAGACATCTTTCTTTATTTATATATATATATCATTTCTAGGTTTTCGCTTTAGGCTTACAGAATCAGAAACAAATACTTAAAAAAAGAGAACACTGAACTTCATGACAATGACCATACTGACATTATAATGCAAGCACATGGACTACTTATCCACAGCTTTTCTACTTACATTTAAACAAATATAATGAAAGGATAATAATGATGGCCTTATCTCACACAAGAGGATGAGAATGATGAGAATATTTCTGTCTGCACTGCGCAGTGAAAACACATCAAAGTTACAATAAATTATTATCAGCTAGTTATCTAATTATTCCTATTATCTGCAATATGGCAATACATGTAATAGCAGATTCCCAGCATTATGCAGTATAGTATTAGTCTTCAGTTTTCAATATTTTTTACTTATAAGTCAGTCCGATTCTTCTGGCTGTCTGGGGAAAATCATTATCAATTCCTAATTATTATTATTGTGATGAAAATGAATACATCTGAGATGATTATACTTTTTAAAGATCGCTTTGTTTTATTAGAAGAATGCTCGGTGATTTGTGTTCTCCTTTCCGGTCACAGAACACAGAGAATAAAGATAGACACACTTCTATAATCAATGTATTATGTATGTACTGCACTCAGTTCTCAGATGGCAGATATACTTTTATTTATTTCATTTGTTTTTTTTTTAATTTATTTCGTTATTTTACAGTGCTAAAAATCCAGTCTCTGTAAGATATATCACCTGTGTATAAATATACAGACTAACCTAAAATACTAAAATATATGTAAAGTGAAAAGTGTATATTCTATATGGTACACACATCTATCTATCTATCTATCTATCTATCTATCTATCTATCTATCTATGTGAAAGGACATAAAAAATCAATTATTATACCTGTCTGTAAATATATTTATATCTATTCTGTATACTTTTTTGTTATACATCTAATGACAAGGTTCCCTCCTTCTCTCTTTCTCTTTCTTTCTTCTCTCTCCCTCTGTCTCTTCCTGTTTCCTATCTCCATTTCCTAACTCTCTTTCTATCTATCCTCTCTCTCCCATCCCTTTCTCTAGTTTATTTTATTGTTTTTTTATATCCCTTTATATCCCTTCTCCTATCTCTCTTTTCTTCGCTCCTCTTTTTTCTCTTCTTTCTTCCCCCTCTCTCTTCTGCTTCTTTCTTTCTGTCTCATCCCTCTCTCTGTTTTCTCTTCTCCTCTTCCTTTCCCTCTGTGACATTATCTCTTTCTTTTCTCTCCTTTCTTTCTCTCCACTCCACCTTTCTCCTTTCTTTCTAAGTCTTTCATTTCTCTTCTCTCTCCTCACCTTACTTCTCTTTTCTTCCTTTCTCTGTCATTATCTTTCTCCTCTCTTCTCCTCCATCTCTCCTCTTTCTTTTTATCTCTGTTATTATCTCTAACCTTTTATCTCTCTATTTTATCTCTAATTTTTAATTTCTCTTCTCTTCCTTTTCAGCCATTATCTCTCTCCTCTCCCTATCCCCTTCTCTCTCTAACATTATCTCTCTCCTCTCCCACTTCTCTTTTCTCTCTGCTCTCTATTCTCCCTCTCTCTCCTCCTCTTCTCTCTGTTCTCTGTCTCCTATCTAACTCTCTTTTCTCTCCTTCCTCTCTCTCTACCATTGTATCTCTCCTCTCCCACTTTCTGTCTTCTTTCTATCTCTATGTATTCTTTCTCTCCCATCTCTTCTCCCTTTCTCTCATTTCCCTGTTTTCTCTCTGTTCTCTGTCTCCTATCTAACTCTCTCTCCTCTCTCTCTCTTATTGAGACATCTCTGTGTCTGTATTTTCAGTGAAGTGATGATAAAACATTGATCACACAATAAATCCGTGCAATCCCTGATTAAATTCTCATCTCCATGAAGCAGAGACTTTCTAGCTAATTAGCTTGACAAACAGAGCAGATTATCCGCACATTAACTCAGCAGTGACATCAGCCTATGGGATTTCCATCTTCAAAGAAAGCCTGGCCAGATACAAGTCACTTGTGAAATATGTAGGATGAGATTTCTTCACTCCTACAATGTCAGCGCTACTGGAGGAATACAATGCCCAGCCAGCCCAGAGATGGGCTCAGCCATGTCATGGGGGTCATTCCTACAGGTTCAGGGGGCTCCCCTCCATGTAAGTTATCAGCCAATAAATAATAGGTAATTATATGTGAGTATCCCTAAAAATAAAGGGAGCTATTAAATGCACTGCCATATTAGTTATTATTATTAGTTATTACAAATATTAGCTGTTGTTTAAACACAAGGGGTAGATGGGGCAGACTAGGGGGTGCAGGAACTGACCCAAAATTTGATATATGCTGTAGGTACATATTATGATACAACAAAATAATAACATATAACATAACATAATGATATGAATTATTATATTACACTATATAGTACAATGTCAGATATATAACATAATACAATATAACACAGCATAATATTATAATGTGCAATAATATATTACACTATATAATATAATATAACATAACATAATGCAATATAATAACATATAACATAATGATATTCATTAATATTTTACACTATATAATGCAGTCTAATATAACAAAATATAATGCAATATATTAACACCACATAATGTGCAATAATATATTACACTATAAATTACAATATAATATGACATAATATAATATAACATGCTGAAAAATAATACAATTGAGAAAATATGTCACTTATTCAGAGGCTGTACTCCACTTATTGTGGGACTACAAGTCCCAGGCATGCTGCAATTATACATCTGATTAGCTGCCAGAAAAAAATGGATAACCAAATGCAAACTAATGAATATGAATTACAACCTAAAAATATCACTCCAGTTCAGTAATTCAGACAAAGCCACAGTTTATTGGGCACTTAACCCAGAAAGGTGGCAGATAACTGGAACTTTTAACATCAACCTTGGGTTAACCCTTAGTAGTAATCCTGGTTGTCACACTTACCTCTCCTGAACTTTGAAGGGGCTCCACCATAATCATCATTCTAGGTAGATTGCAGCAATTAGGTGGAAGTGATATCCCTTTTCCTTCTCTCCCTTCTTCTTTGTATCAGTGTGAGACCACAGACCCACCACCCAACCTTCCTCCCAGGCCTGGATCTGCTCTTATCTCCTTGTCAGGGGATCTTGGTTCTGTCTTGTCTCTGTGTAAAGCAAATATCCCTTTCTACTTGTAGACAATCTGCTGCAGTCCTCTTCAAGAGGAGTATGGCAGGAATTCTGTGCAATGCAACATAAATAATAGTATTTCCCTCCAGTATATATTTTACTGCTGTTATTACAAGTGCTAGCAACTCATCTAATAGTGTTTACACCTTCTCGGCTACACTGCTGCTCCAGACAGCTTCTTCCCAGTGTATACATATATATTGCAGTTGTGCTATACTTCAGAATATAGAACACAAATATTGCCCAAATATATAATATAATATATAATATTGCCCAAAGTACTATAACCTCTTTTTGTCAGGAGATTTTGAACAATTTCCTCTCCTGATCAACAGTAAAAGCAATACAACTACTCACTGATACTCAATCTGATTTAAAAATGTTGTAATGCATTTTTGATTATATTTATAAAACAAGGAATAAATAATTCCTCCAAACATTAGGGATTCCAGGTCCATGTGTCTCAATACCAGTAGTGTATTCCCAACAGGGAAAGTTTAAGTGATTGTCACATTTCTGTTTTATTAATGGAGCCCTTTGTGACCCATTTGGAGAGATTTTGAACACTTACTGCCTTAGTGGGGCATAGGAGGTGAGGAGAATTCTCCCCAAAGGCTAAATAAACAAAAATCAAGATTCTAATACTTTTCTAGATAATTTACTTTTTACCTGGAGTTGTGCCTATACACCTAGGCATACACCTTCATATTGAATAGGTTGGTAGAATGCCACCACTGGTAGCTTTGTACTGACTGGTAAATGCCAATCACCCACCAAAGCACTATTGCCAATCAATGTTTAATTGTTTTTTTCTTTTTTTTGGCAAACAATGATCAGGAAAGGCCCTGTTTTTTTCACTTCATACGGTATTCTTAGCAATAGGGATTTTTCTATAGACATGAGACTTTTTTAAAGGTCAATCCTATGCACTATAAGGTACATTTATCATTATTTGATACACCAATCACGTTATTATGGCGCAGTTCCCATTTATCTGGCATATGTCCAAAAATAATTGTCTTTTTTTATTATTATGTCAGAACTCATATGCATCTATAAGATGTTTTTGATTCAGGAGTGCTGCACATTTCTTCCATCTTCCTACTATGTAACAATCAGAATTAATTCCGGGACAACCGAATTGTGTTCTGCTCCATGACTTTTCTTCAAATTAAGAATCTTCTCTAGAAAACTGAATTACTGGCAAATAGTATGATCACAGCTCAGACAAATATATTGGAATATCTACTTTTCCTTTTTAAATTCTTTCTGCTGTTGCAGAATTATTGGTGGTGGAATTTTGGGTTGGTGGTTCCCAATAAAATATCTGATAGCAGATAGCAAGAAGAATAATGGGTCTTATTAAAGCTGCAGATAGTCATTCAAATACATATGGAGCATTGACCTGGACATGAGCAGACTTGATGAAACTCCCAATGTTCTCTTGGTGGATGATAATGAATATACAAAAACTGAGCATAGAAATCGGCGATGATTTCCTAAGGCCTGATAAGAAAATGAGTGATGTCTGTGTGAGAATAGATGTGTGTATGGTGGCACAGGTCAGTATAGAGTGAAGTTATACAGAAAAGGACAGGATGTGAACTACTGTGTGTATGATTTATAGGGTATATGTAGCAGATGTATACAATAGATGAGGAAGCATCTGGCTATAGGGCTCAGCAAGGCTTGGCTGTCTGGCTTATGTGTAACATTACTGGCCGGTCATATCTATATTATCCATGCAGAACTGTCATTGCCTTATGGAGAAACCAGGAATTTATTATATGTATACAAATGATATCAACTTAATGTAGAAAACAATATCATTGTGCATTTGGATTTTTATTTCCATTTCATAGGTTAGCCATGGCACCCATGGTTAATATATATGCAGGCTCAGTTTTTTTGGTTTACTTGTTTACTTGTTTTACTCTTCACTATTAATACCGACAGCTCTGGAAAAATACAATCCATAGGTGGCTTATCCTGCTTTTTCAGCAGTTGGGTAAAGTATGGTCCTGTATAGCCAACCAATGGATGTCAAATGATTTTTGCTGGAAATGACCTTTTATGATGGTTTCTAGTATGAGTGCCATATACCCAGTGCTGTTCTGTTCTATGGAGAAAAGAAGACAAGCACCCAGCTGTGTTCTCCTCCATTGAAATGTACAGATGTTGTTCCTGATGTGGCCATCATTGGAGGTGGGCACCGCTGTCCAGATTTTTACCCGAGACAAAATCAGGTCATGCTCTGCATCTCATGAGTATATATATAGCTTAAGACTATCATGATGGAATTATAGGAGCTGCCATTGCAGACATGTTTTTTAACAGGTCATCCCCCTGTCATTACTTGATGAGCCTCTGACCTTGGACAAGTACGTACATATCATCACTGAGCTTGGAATCTACATTTAAACACATGACAGCTTTCAAACGTCTGATTGATCCTCTTTAAAGTAGATTTAAACCCAATCTCTAAAATCTCATGCTAATGTTTTTTTAAAAGTTTTTTTGCAATCTTTTAGATGTGAAGCTGTTAATAAAATAAATCTTGAGATTTTGCCAGAAAGGTCCTTTCTTAGGTACATTCTATCATGGGGGGTCTTTTAATTGGGCTCCTATGTTGTCATATGTGGTGTCTGTTGTTGCACCACTCAAGGCCTCTGATGTATTTGGAGTTGTTTTGTTATGTCACTTGGCATAATTTTTTTATTTTATCTGATATCTCATACTCATGTTTTGATACCTTACTGAGTTAAAGATTCAGTTCAGAGGTGGAAATTGGCTACAATGTTCCAGGACTGGAATAGATGGAGAATGTAGAAAGCACCAGTCAAGGGCTCCACCAATATCCTTACATAAGAAAAAACATACAAAGTGATATTTGGTGTCATAATGGTTTGACACAAATAAGGACAACATTCTATCTCTTGTTATCTGCCAGTCAGTTTTGGTGGAGCTTATCCGGAGATGCAGCCATTGTAGAATAGGTTCAACAATCCTGTTTATTTGATTTGGCTGGGAAACCCAAAGAGAGACTATTTTTATTAGCAAACTAAGTATTCTTCCCAATAGGATAAGTACATTAATCATCCATATTTTTATCTCCACCAAGCAAACTATGCTGGAAGCATGGAAAATAGATGCCCTCAACTATGAGGAGGTTAAAACATAATCCTGATGAAAGAATCACTGTGATTTTAGATGACACTCATGAGAAATGTCTGAAGATCTCCATGATATGAATTATGTCCAGCCTTAGGATCAGTCTCTTCTTACATGGTGAAGGTTGGAACTCTTTAGGAACCCCTCCTGGGTTACTTTTTCTTTCATATTCCCCATTGCTTCTTCTCTTATTTCTAACAGGTTCTTCATTCTCGTTTCATTTAACTTTTTCCTAAAAGTCACATTATTTATGCCATTACCAGGAAAAGTTTCCTGTGTGCTAAAGTCAAGGCAGCCTAAATCCAATAATCTCTGCCTCCTCATTTGTACTCAAACAAACCTTAATTTTTTGTTTTACTGAGAGGCGATATTACTTAAAAGTAGATTAGTACTGTGGAGCTCTTGCTTTGCCTTACTTCTATTGCTCCTGGAATCCTGTGCAGCATAGCCAATATTGATGTATAAAACAAACATTTTATATATTTAAAAAAAACAATATGAAACACCAATATTATAGCAAACCTAATAAATAAATTTAGTCCAAAACCATTGGGTCCCTTTCTGACTTGTGATAGAATCCCACATGGTAAGCCACCCCGTGTGCATAGAAAACTGATGCTTTATGTGTTCCCATGCGGGAGATTTGCAGTTGCAGTCTAGTAAGCCGTAAAAGCCACCGTGTGTCCAAAAGCATTACTATTAGGAACCACTCCACAACCCACTGCACAAATTGCTTACCACCCTATTTAATGTACAGCGCTGCATAATTTGTTGGTGCATTATAAATCCTGTTCAATAATAATAATAACCATTTCTTTTTAGTTGAATGGGAGCAGTTGGGACCACAGTTGAACCTGCGGTACACTGGTGTGGCCAACTTCAAGGGGCCTTATGTCTATTCTTTAAATATTTGCAGGATAGCCCAGCCTATAATTCGCTGTTTTACTTGATCAGTCATGCAGCTGTAAAGTTACCATTGCTTGAAACTGCTCATCTTTCCACAGCTTCTTTGGAGATCCGACCCTCAGACCAGCTTCTGTTTACCTCTAAGCAGACACCCTTATTTCTAGGCTTATCTCAGGTCACAACATCTATGGGTCAGGAAAATTCAAAACTCAATACAACTATAAACATCATAAGTGTCACCCATTAGGTTCTTTTGGTAAATGGAAATCTAATGGCGTCTAACAAATGGAATTAAATGCATTAAATTAAATGAATTAAATTAAAATTGCAGAACTTTATAAGGAACAAAGGATTATCAAATCCCTATTTAATGTACAGCACTGGATAATATGTTGGCGCTATATAAATCTTGTTATTAATAATAATAATAATAATGATAAAATAAAGCCATGTAAAGAGCCATAATAATTTGTAATATTCAGGAACCCACAGCAATCAATCACATTTCTTTGCACTGTAGTCAGATGAGTGACAGGTCTGTTTGAGAGTTTCATTGCTCTTTACTTTGTTGGATAAGTGTTAATTGGTGCTCACTGGAGAGTTGTTAAAGCATGTTTGCAATCAAGTTCTCTGAACAATAATGTGGAGTCCTTAACAGCTTGAGTGCATGGAGGATACACCAAGTGCATTTAAATTTCCACTGCACACAGTTAAAATGATCCCATCAACACCAGTTTAAATCCAAAATAACCCCACTGCATCATGCTCAGTGATATGTGAAGTCCCCGGACATTTATGACTGCAGGATATCAATCACCAACTGCAAACATGAACAAGATGTCTGTGTGTTCTGCAGAGAATTTTTCTTTCTAACTCCTTGTTTACAATCCACAGAAAACACACACTTCAATGACGCAGGAATTTGGAAATACCAATATTTTGTAACATCTGTATCTGACCGCCCTTGTTATTGCTTAGAACTCTGAATTATTACCCAAAGCCAGTTATCATCTAATTTGGCCTACAGAGCCTAATTGATGTCAGTGCTGCAATAAATAAGGCTGAGATTTATATTAACACTGAATATTTTGTTCCGATTTAGCCAAATCAGTTTGCCTGAGCTCGGAGGCCGTATGTGCTTACCCAATGTGAATAATAATTAAGCTTATTAATGGTTATTTTATTTATGCCATTATATAAATCCCATACTCTGTGTTTACAGCATGACCTTGTCTCCTCAGCCCATGAGGAGTGTTTAGACAGGAGGATTACCGTAATGGATGTGCATTGTTACACAGACATGACACAGCCCAAGTAAAGGGCAAGTCTGGCTTCACAGCAAGGCCAGTGCTGGCCGATGCAAGGCTTCCAGGGGTTTCAGTTCTTTAAATTTCACTTAGTCCATGTATATTTATCTTTACTATAGCATTATGGTTGCTGCTTAGATCCATGGTAAAATACAAAGGTGGGTTTGTAGCATACCCATATTCTTCTTTCTTCAGAAGATCTAAAAAACCATCAGGTAAGAGACTCAGATCACTTAACATATGAATAAAATTCTCTTTGGTGCTCCATTGTGTCCTATCTGCACTGCTCCCCCTCTCAAAATAAATGGTACATGGTCCAATTTCTGAAGTTTAGCCATTGATGGGTCATAGGGACCATTATGCTTGGTATGAGTGTGCATTCTTAGGGGCTCTGTTTATAAAACCATGAATTTGACGATCCCTGGTCCATGTGTTTCAATGGCCCTGATTTAATAAAGGCTAGAGAAGGTACACTTTTATCAGTGAATCTGAGTGATCCAAAATATCTGTAATGGATCTGGACAAGGATTGCTAGCAGGTGCTTTTAAGAAATCCTTTCCAGCTTTGCTGGATCACCCAGATTCCCTGATGAAAGAGTATCATCTCCAGCCTTGTAGAGTTGTAATAAATCAGGCCCAGTGAATCTGACATTCCCATAACTATTCCCTGGTCCATGTGTTACAATGGCAGAGAATGTTTTTTAGGGAATGACATATTTATAAAGAGAGCCCCTTGTGTTTATGATACACAAGATCCACCTGAATACTGTAACCCAGTACATTGCAATCAGAATACAGCGGACCACTGGAATGATGCAAACCAATATCTTAGTATAGTTACATTTATTCCCTACTACGTCCACCTGGATGATACAACCTTACACACAGAGCCAACTTTTCATATGGGTTCCACCCATTCATCAAGAAAAACACAACGATACCCTTCAATATTAAAAAATGATCAGTGCTACTGGACACAAGGTGTTGCTTGTTCCGTTTCTGGGGGCTCTTCCATGTTGTAATTTTCTACAACCCATAACATGTTATTTAAATGATATATTAGAAATTCAATAAATTTGGCATGGAAAAAAAAAATGGCCAATGGTCTTCAATGGACATTCTTGGCTTTTTCAAATACAAACTATTGTGTTGTATCTGTCTTTCCCTTAAATTTTCTAATGATTTTTGGAAAAAAAAACTACTTTGCTTTGGAATTTAAATTAAATCTTTAAGTCTTCTAATATAATGCCAGCTGGATCTGGTAAAAGGCACCCCAGATACTTCTACCCTCTTTAGATACCTTCAGTAGAGCTTTATGAGATTAATGCTGACTTTACCTGCTTTGGCCTGGAGTGCCTTCTTCTTTCCCAGCCGTGCAGGCTTATTGCACACTAGTATACAGAAGTAATTGTAGGATAATTTCCCAATGCATATCTTCGTAACAAATTAACTTCTCTGTGCTATGTTTATTCATCCATTAAACTGCAGAAACGCTTGGATCTTTTAACATTCTACAGATTGCATAAGAAGTAAAACACAGATCCTCTATATCCATGCTATTTTAAGTCAAACTTCCTGAATGTGAATTGATAAATACACTTTTATTGTTCATCAGCGAATTATTTTGTGCCATGGGGGACATTTTATAATGTATTTCTGGCACAACATTTGTAAAACAGTGGAAGAAAGCCAAGGAGTGTTTGTAGCTGCACGGAAACTACTTATGTTTGGCATGTGACTCTATAGAAGTCTATAGAATATAAAAATACATGTGAGGAGAAGAGGAACAAACCTGATTATCTTAGAGAGAGAAATTGTCAGTGACTATAATAACATTGACGATTGTTGATTAACAGAATATCCAAATGCTTTAAGGGATCAGGAATTCCCCACTGGAGTAAAAATGACCATGAATGGTTTTTGCTTTACTTTTGTTTTTTCTTTTTGTTGTGTTTGGTCCTTTTTCTTCTTTTTTATTTCTTCATAGACAGTGGATTACCCTGTATGTGTATTTTGTGGGACTCAGCTTGGTTCGATTCGACTAGGAAATCTTTTAAAAATTTAAAAAGAAGATATCAGGATTTGAAATTGAAGAGGAGGGGAAAAGATTTTTGTGTTGGCTATGTGGTTGATAACAAGGTTTATAATCAGGAGTTGATCGGTCATTGCCTGCCGTCTTTGGCTTGTTCCCCCTAGCTGGTATTATTATTATTAATAAACAGGATTTATATAGCGCCAACATATTATGCAGCGCTGATATCTGGGAGAATGGTGTGAACCTATCCACATTCACACAAACTGAAGAATTTATGTGACTATAGGTCTCAGAGTGGTTCCTGAGGAAGCGGATCCAAATCCGAGAAACGTGTAGAACCTTGATTTACACTGAGACCATTGCAAGTTATACAAATATTTAATAGGAAGTTTTTAATTGATAAATAAAATATTTGATTCAATTAATAGTAATCCTATTTGTTTCATTTGTGCCTTTTCAACCTATGTGGATTTCCATATACAATGATACACTACAGTAAATGTTGTTGTTTTCCTAGCAGGTTGTAATTGAATACATTTACTGTATACATACCCTATGACTTGAATGGATCAGAACCTTCACAGACTGTTTTACTATAAATCTGGGACATACTGGAGCTTATACAGACTAGTTATACTCTGAGCTTTACTACTTCTTCTGGCAGCTAGCATATTTGTCAGATAACCAGCCCAGGCATGTGGGAGAATAGAATTTGGTTGGGGTAAACAAGCAGAGAGAGCAAGAGAATGAACCAGCACATGGCTGAATGTTGTGGTGAGTTGGGGTGGTGAGATATAGACTTTATATAGACTTTTGTCTGTATGTGTTATATACACAGTGCTGTTCTGTTCTATGGAGAGGATAAGGGGGAGGACAAGTGAGCGGCACCCCACTCTGTTCTCCTCCATCTCCTCCCTACATGGGGGTACACATCAGATTTTCACCTGAGATTAGTACAACTGTTCGCCTCGGGCGACAATTATCTGACGTGTGTTTATAGCCTAAGAATTCAGCCTAGAACACCAGAGCAGCTAACAAGAGAGAAGCAATAGTTAGGGGATGGGAATATGGGTGTGTGTCGGGCACTTGTGGGGTAAAATAAAAACAAGAGAAGACAAGATAGACAGAATGGGCCTGATTTATTAAAGCTCTTCAAAGCTGGAGAGAATACACTTTCATCAAGGAAGCTGGGTGATCCAGTAATCCTGGAATGAATTTATTCAAAGTCAGTTGTTATTTGCTAGCAAATATTTTGAATGCTGGATCAGATCCATTCCAGGTTTGTTGGATCACCCAGCTTCACTGATGAAAGTGTATCCTCTTCAGCCTTGGAGAGCTTTAATAAATAAGGCCCCATGAGAGAGAATGATGAAAAAAAGACAATAAAAATTCAAGGGTGGTCAAGTGTATTGGCATAATTGTAAGCTCTTCGGGGCAGGGTCCTCTCCTCCTGTATCACTGTCTGTATTAGTCTGTCATTTGCAATCCCTATTTAATGTACAGCGCTGCGTAATATGTTGGCGCTATATAAATCCTGTTTAATAATAATAATAATAATAATCTAGTTGCCTTCAAGCTTGCAAACCCTGATGGTTACTCTGTGACAATATGAAGACAGGAACAGTGCAGGCAGTCTGCTGGGAAACAACAACCAATGGACAATGATTCCTAACCCACAAACTTAAAGCGTACCTAAACTCAGAAATTTAACTTTACATAAAAGCGTAGACAACCCTTTTATGTAAGGTAAAAAATGTTTTTTTTTTTAAGTGCAACACCATTTTTTTTTTTAAAAAGGGTGCAGCACCGCCCCCTAATTCTCAATTGCCTAGGCAGTCGAGAATGAATGGGAGTGCAAAGTCTCCCGGGATACCTACCTCACACATCCTGGGAGGCACTTGGGCGCTCCTTCTGCGCATGCCAGAGCATCTCGGGAATGTGCAGAAGGATCCTTTTCGTGCAAAGAAAAAAAAATTGCCAATCCCATGCATGCGCAGTGGGATGAGCAAGTTTATTTCCAACCTACCGGAACGACGCGGGACTCGATGCAGGACACCCCGGATGGATCGGAATGCCCTGCGGGATTAAAGGTAAGTGTAAGTGTAGTTCCTCTTTATAAGGTCCTGCAGAGTGGCTGAATGAGGGAAAACAGGGGGCACCACAGCTCCAGGGGTTTACATGGGTCTATTTACCCAAGTGACCAAGTGATTAAACAGTCTTTTCAATAGTTTCAACAAAGTGACCTTAAAACCAAGCATGATCGATATTGATGTGCAGAATTAAAAAAACATTGATCAATCTATGTTTTAATGATAGGTTTCTTAGACTTCTTGATCAATTTATATTTGTAATTTTCAATTTTTGATCATGCACACATACTCTTTATATCTTTATTTTATATTTTTTAACTGAGTCTTTTTTTGACTGCGACTATTTGAGTAACAGGAAAGGGATTGAGTTAAATTTTAATTGATTACAAAGAACCAATACTAAAGAATTACTGTGCATTGGTTGTGTTAGTTAGTGAAAGTTTCAATCAACATTCATCATTTTCATCGAACAAGTTGGTCCGATTTCAAAACAATCAAGCCATAGTTGATTTCCGTATGCCTAATCTAATTTTTGGCTGCTTTAATAATTTCTTTTAGCCAGATAGAACATATTTATGTCTCTGGGGTCTGTTGATACAAAATATTACTTTCTCCAATGTGCTGCAGTCCAAAAACTGCTGAATGAGAAAACTGGAGATCAAGGGACACCTCACCCACAAATAAATTCCCCCTTACTATTAGAAAACTAAACCACATTTGGTCCTGCCAGTAAAGACTATTTGGAGATGAGAGGAGTGCAGACCATGACAAATACAAGGGACATAGTTCAGAGATTACTGTCTCTTCCCTGAATACAGACATTAAAGTGATCTCTCTGGTGTTTTGAATACTTGGCTTCCTTGTAAGTGAGACCGGCTTTTAAAACTGGCCATGCAGAGACACTAATGGCTCCATTAGTCCCTGAGGTTGTCACCCATCGCTCCATGATTGCAGTTAAAAGAAGTCTTTGTAAATTAGCCGTGTTAATACCTATAAACAAACATACTGATCCCTACAGCCTGTCCTCACAGCTCCCAGCTTTGGCTTTTTTCCCACAGCTTGATGCTTTCCTGTCTGATCCATGTCCTACAGGGGCACCTACCTGCCCCAGCATGGTACCGTCTCCAGCCGCCTTTTCATGATGTTTGTTTAAATAACAGATAACTATAGAGAAAACAAGAGGGGATTACACCAGGGCTTGTTTGAAAGGTGATTACTGCCCACATAAACCAGAGTGACCATTCAACCTGCAGCTACTGTTTTCTGCTTGTTACATTGTAACCACCAGTTCTATTGATCTATTTGTTCTCTCAAAGGGCCTGATTTATTAAAGCTCCCCAAGGCTGAAGAGGATACACTTTCATCAGCGAGGCTGGGTGATCCAGCAGACCTGGAATGGATCTGGTCCAGGATTGAAAACATTTGCTAATAAATAGCAAGTGCAATTGCTTCCAGGTTTGATGGATCACCCAGCTTTACTGCTGAAAGTGTATCCTCTCCAGCCTTGGAAAGCTTTAATAAATCAGGTCCAATGATTGCACCAATATTGCTGGAGATCAATTAAAACTGATGGAAAAAAATGGATTACTCATAACCAATCAGATGCTTCCACTTACTCTCAAAACTGCTGCAGTTACACCATAGCTAGAATTTGATTGGTCCCAATTAAATATAGGTAGAATTTAAAGGAGCAGTCCACCCAAAGCTGTTATATCTTCTTTGGAGTTGTGGGTGTTCTTGCTCACTTTTGTGCCCATAAAATAAAATAAATTATTATATCTATTATATTTTAACATATTTTAAAAAACAACAGGGGAAATGTGAACCTCCTATAATGCAGGTCTGCAGATAATACCATTTCATTACCAATTCCATGCAGAGATCTCATCAATACAGCCTTAGAGAGATAACTAATTAGGTTTATTGACAAAAATTATTATTTTTATTATAAAATTATTATTATCATTATTTCCAATGGGGTCACTAGTACAGGAAGTGATTAGAGTTTACCATGAGATACATAGATTTGCATATTTGCAATATTCCCTCTGATGCATTTAAAATTAAAATATTGGACCAAAATATGCATCAATGTTTATTAACATGTTTTAAATCACTTTGTATTGAATGTCAAAACACATCATAACATATCATCATGCATATATGTGTTTTATGACATGTTGATATGGGTCATGAACGTGTTGAACCATTATTCATCACAAGTGTTGAGATACATTTCTATTGACTGCATCAAGCAAAAGCTCAGACAGCAAAAAGTAGCCTTTTATTCCACAAATATCTGTTGAACCTGTCAGTGAACTCCATCTATTACAGCTTCCCGTGATATCGTGGCAACAATACTCTTGCCAGTAATTGCCACTCCTATGTAGGCTATGCTGGACATATAATGATGGAATTAAATGCTGCAGTCAATGGCCCTGATTTATCATAGCTCCCCAAGGCTGGAGTAGATAGACTTTCATCAGTGAAGCTGGGTGATCCAGCAAATCTGGAATGAATCTGGTTGAGAGTTAAAAACATTTGCTAACAAATAACCAATGAATTTTTCAATGAATGAAAAAACATTTCAGGTTTTCTGGATCACCCAGCTTCACAGATTAAAGTGCATGCTCTCCAACCTTGCTTTAATAAATCAGGCCCATTGTGGCTATCACCATTGTGACCTCATTCACAAACATGTAGCTTGTCAATCATCACTTGGCCACACCTCGTCCCACTAGACATTGGATTTTTAGCTCCGCCTCTGCTGCTAAAACCCTCCCACTGTGATCCGCAGTGCCTGGAAGAGGGGGTGTGTGAGACACAAATGAAGGAGGCGAGTAATGTTCTTCTTTCAGTTTTTGTGGCTTGTATATAATTTATTACCTGGCTTTAGTACTTGTTTACACCTACAGAAAGTTATAGTTTTAATTGTCAGATGAACAACTGTTGTGTCTTCTGTCTGGCCAGACATTTACTCTATTTTCTGACATGTGCACTCCTTTGTCTATAAGAGCTGATAAACACTGGATACATTAACAGGTGATTTAAAGCTGTCCTTACTCTTCTTAGTCTTTGCTCTTCCTATAATTACAACAGGTGAGGTCCATCTTCAAGTGTTCACCTCACTGCCAACACTTCCTATTGGCTGTCCAGTGGAGGGCTCCTGTAGGGATGCAGAATAAGTCATATCAGAGGACAGGTAAGTGGCCAGTATGGGCACATTTGCAACCTAGTCCCATGCACCATCACTAGACCTTGATGATGGATTTTGGTGAGTATACCTACTTTCTCATCATGAGAAAAAATTAAAAAAACATCCTGTATGAGCCAGAAGATGTTGGTGGGGAATGCTTAATTATTACACAGTTATGGGTCCAATAGTATGACATGCCGGCTTCATCCATGCTGACAATATGGACCCTTTCCAACTCACTTCTCACTTTAACCATATTTCAGTGCAAAGTGTTGTTCTGTCATTGCCATAAACCTTGAAACGTTTAGATATTAAACATTTAATGATTGAAACACTTTTACTAAAAGTCCAGGAATAAGGAGCACTTTACTACGCAATAAACATTTGTGTAATAAAAGGAGTTGAATTATCATTCAACATATGTGTAGCTCCAGCTCTGGAACTTTTATTTTTAAAAGACCAAAAGGAAGCAAAGTCCATTGGTAGAGTTTGAGTTGTATCTTTATGTTTCTGTACTCAATTATGTTTTACTTGTGGCATCAGCAACAACAGATTGAAAGCCTGCATGCAACTGTCCATTCATTCACATTGTTTTTTACACTCAATCACTTAAATAGCAAACAATTGGAAGATTCCCACCCATGTTAATGAAACACAATTTATTCGTGATTGTTAAATCAGTAATTGTATTATTTTTATTTATTCAGATTTCATTAAAATAAAAACTGGTAATTCTTCCACAATTCTCCCTGGTGGGAATCTTCCAGGTCCATGTGTTTTAATGGCAGTAATTGATTCCAACCCGGGCAATGTTTGAGGGAATGTCAGATACCCTGTTTTATATATAGAACCCATTTAACATATATGGCAAAACTAAAATCTTGTAAACTTGGTTATTTAAAAAAGTTCTATTTGCTACATGAATGCAGGACACATAATATTTTTATGTTTTTCTTTGATTGTTAAATTTAACATTTATTTGTGACCTATGAAACTATAATTGTTTACCCAGGAAACATGCAAATGTGAGGACAGTAAATTTAGCCAGGAGGGCAAATAGAATGAAATGGCTTTTTTATGGTAGAGGTGTGCCATGGTGCATCTGTGACTGGCATGGTAAAAGGTGGACATTATGGATGGGTATCGATCATTATAAACATCTTTTTACATCTTCCAGCATCCATTGCATGCCTCGGCATTCTGCCGCATGACATCCAAGAGGTCCAACAGGAATCAGTGGTGGAACACTTCCTACAGAAGTCCCTGAATGGGATGTTGGTATTTTCATAATACCCACCATGTGTTATTGACTGCAGGCTCGCCTATTGATCAATGTCTGAAGCAGCTCCATGCAAAGCCACTAGCCCAGAATATCTTATTATAATGGAATGAAGTAAGGGGGTAAAAGTTGAGGGATGATCACCAGCCCAGTTTTTCCCATCAAGTCAGCAGTGAACGAACTTGACTTTTCCATTGAGGAAACGTGAACGCTCCTCACCTTTGCCAGCTGTGTAAGGTCATCCTTAGTAAATCTGGTCTGTGTGTAACCCAACTGGAGCCAACTGGAAGGAGGAAAGATCTTGCAGAGGATGCTCAGCATAGTGAATTCCGGAGGAAAAAAAGTCTATTTATTATCTCACCGTAGTGTGCACATTTTACAAGGAAATTTGTTTGGATTTTTTCCCTCTTCCATTTATTATGCCGGAAATCTTCACATTGTTAATGGAGTAAGCAGCAGTTATGACAAATAATGGTGTTTATTTTACAGCCATAAAGCAGTCTGCGGGGCACGGTGAGAGGTGCTGGCTTTCAGATTTGCCATAAAGTATTTTACTATGTAAATGTGTATCTGTTGGGTGGGTCATCCTGGCGGGTTCCCCCTTTCCAGGACTGCTGGGAAGGGTCGGCCAGCCTCCAGCATCTGCTTCTCTCCTCCTGGGTTCCCACATAAATCAGCCAGTCTGCATTCCCTGTAAAAGAGACATTTTTCATCCCAGGCTGGGGCACCTCTTGACAAGGAACGAGAAACAGAAGTTGGTTTTAGATAAACCATTAAACAAAAGCATTTACACAAGAGCAGCTTTAAATATTCTAATAGTGTACATGGAAGAACTGCTGAGTGCAGCCTTTCTTTCACCTGTGACCTCCCAGCTTCTCCTCATAATGGACTGAGAGGTGCCTGCAGACCTAGCTTATAAGAGACGGCAACTTTCATTGTACAAATGGGTCTCTTCCAAGAGAGAATGGAGCATACCGAGCCGTGCCAATTGTTAGAAGTTCTACAATTCCACATTTATGTGTTTTTGGAAGGATCAAAATAACGACAACACATTTTTTGTAAATATTTAATTTGATTTTGCGTGAATTTTTAAATTTTTATTTCCTATAATGTGGGCTTTGAATGTTATCTTTAAGACTTTAATTGCTCTATATTGTAAATGGTTGCTTGTATTAGTAACAACTTAAAACAAATGGCCATCTATATGATATAATTTTTCAATGGGTTGGAAAATATTTACAAAGACACACATTAAAGCAGCTCTGGGTTCATAAATACACCATCACCACCTTTAAATGTGTGTTTTGTAATAGTACAAGCAGGGTAAGTGTCTGGATTTGACCTGGTATCGTCTTGCATTCCTTATACAATCTGTACAGCAGTACTCAAGGAGGGGGAAGGGGAAGCAACACAAGAAGTCAGGGGTGCTGATGTAGAAATATTGAACAAATTCTTCAATAAATAATATATATGGTGTTAAAATATCTCTGCACAAAGAGGGAATATTCTGAGATGGCCTAGACAAAAAAGTATAATAGAACACATATATATCATTAGTTGTTTCTGGTCTCCATGCAGATCTAGATTTATTGCTAGACTCTTCCATGCGCCCCTTTGTTGCATTACTTCCTTGAGAGGTAAACTGACACATTTTTGGAAGTTTGAGGTCCTAACTGCAGCCAGAACAATAGAACAAGAAAGGGTTATAATATCAGCCATAACAGCTGTCTCTGTTCCTTGAAAGATTAAAAAGGATTAAGGATTAGAATTGGAATTAGATTAGAATTTAGTCATTACAGCAACTTTAGTGATTGATGTAAATCCAAATTCTCAAATGTTTTGGTAATTAATTGGTAAAAAAACATGTTTGAATATACAGCCAACACATTTCTGGGGATCTACCCCTTCTTCAGGTCTTTTGCTTACTTTATCTGATGTATGATTGAAGCAACTGAAGGGAGTGGAATATGTTATGGGAGTCTGCGCCGAATGTATTGGTACTCCTATTCTTGTGACTAGTGTAATGCCACTATATTTAGTGCAGACCGTCCACCACATCCAACTCATCCAATTCTCTCCTCATATATAAAATATAGGCCGGATAAAGCTACCAGGTTCCTGAAGAAATGGGATGGCCTATGAGCTATATCTTTTATCATATTAGCATCATATGTACTCTTTAAAGAGCAATTGTACCTAAAATGTATTTCTCTGTTTCAGGTGGATTGCTATAGGACTGACTGCAGCTTCACTATTGTAGTGCGATTTTCCACTACCCCATAATGGTGATACAAGGCTCAAAGATCCAAAATTCCCACTGTTGACCTCCTGCTATAAACACTTGCAATCCGGCCGTTCTGCTGACCCAATACTTTAAGTCATTGACTTATCAAGTATGGCACTCATAAAAGTAGCAGTGAAATCAGAAGGCCATATCTCTATACTTATTCTGGGGCAATAATTCTGAGCAATAAAGCTAGAGGTTCACCATGATAGTCAGGTAATCAGCATATTCAGAATAATCATTATTCAGAAAGTATTACTTACAAGTGTGGCATTTCCTCCCAATAGTTTTATTGCGTAATTTTGCATTTAAAATCCCATAGCTGGAAGCTTACACTTGACTGTGATTTCCTATACTTGACCATGGTAAACTTGACACGTTTTTAGAGATACACAATAGAGTTTTATAATAAACACATAAAAAATTATACGAAACCTCCTAAATATCATATCAGCCAAACAACTACTGCATTAATACTGATTTTTATGGTTTCTATTCCTTCCACAGGCCTTCAGGAACTGTGAGTATTGTCTTGGGTCCTTGTTCCCTGGACTATGTCAAGAAATTTTTATGAAAAGCTATTAAAAGGCTTGCTGCTTACTTCCTTCTCCGCTGACAAATGTTTGACCACTCCATCATGGAAAAGAAAGAATGACAAATAAGGCTTGATATATGGGCCAAAAAAAATGTCCATTCACTGGCGATGCTGCTGGCCAGTGACCTAGTCTACTGTTTATAAAGAGGAAGGGACTTGTTTCCTGCAGGGAACAGAAGGCAGGTCTAAAAACAGCAGGGAAATACATCAGCACTGGGATCAGCCGTGGGTGTGGGTATGGGGAGCTGCATCCAAGAGCCAAATCTTGGGTCAAGGTGCCGTTGACAAGACTCCTTCTTTATTAGCTCTTTGCGTGACAGTAATTTGCTTTTTTCCTCCCGGTTTGACAGTTGTTCAAGGCTTGGCGGGGAACAAAACCATTAGCATGAAGCCCAGTTCAGTACATTGAGTTTTGTCTAACATTCACGGTATCCATGAATGTTATAAATCATTTTGTCATAGAAAGTGAGATATCTTTAGAAACCTAAAGGTGTAGCGCTGCGATGGAAGTGAAATTCTTTCCTGCCGGGGGGGCAGCTCTTAGCGCGCTTTTCAGATCCATATCAAGTAATGTGTGAAAGAATGGTGGTACAATTACCAAAACATTTCCCAGATGACAGTGTGGAGGAATGTGCAAGTATTCCCAACGTATGGCAGGTGATCGTATCGCTGCATGTATTGACTAGAACTTGGCCACAAACCTTCCCAGCTTTATCATATCAAACGTTTTAAAGGGCATTACCAGGAACTGAGAGGAGCAACTATTTTAGGATGAAACAATCATCTAAATTTGTGGGGCAATAAATAGTTTATATATTATATTTACATAACTGCTAGACTGCAGTGAACATGTTCGTGTGGTTCTACGTGTGTAAACTCAGTAGAGCCCTACTATTACATCATGAAATACTTTAGGTTAAACAAGTTCCATCTTTGTATTTCATCTGTGTATTTAACTGTTTGACTGGAGTTCAACTTTAAATATATGTTCTTCAGTCAGAAAAAAAACATGAGAAGCGATTTGGTGGAGAAGATATGTCCTATCTTGTGACCATAGCCTTCCATATTTAGAACCAACAAACATTTGACTGGAGCCAACACATTCTAACTAATTTCTTGAGGTATGAAGAAAATCATTAAATTTCAAGTTCTCATATCATCATATTTCCAATGCAGGCACTATATAAACTTTTTATGATGTGGTCATTGGCGCGATTGTCCCTTTATCATTCTTCAACCAAATATGAAGCCACATTTCTCCACTCCTAGTAACTTGAGTTGACTAATTCTGAAGTTACCTATGACTAGGTCATACAAGGTTGCCACATTTGGTTTTTGGAGAACTGAAAATCCTGAAGGAGCACAAAATATTGTCACTGTGTGGAACTGGGGGGTGGGCAGTAGACACCAGGGCTTTAGATTGAAGCAAAAGCTCCTTAGACAGGGGTGTCAAACTCAAATACATAGTGGGCCAACCTTTGATATTGAAAAAATGTCTACAATTGTGGAAGGTCGCTAAAGAATGTTAACCGAGTAAGGGGCGCTTGTGGGTCCTGATTGACGCACCAGCAGAGCATTCTAGGATTTGTAGTATTAGTGGTGCATGCACTGTCTACTGCGGGCCAGCTCTAGAAGATATTTGATATTTTCTCACGGGTCAAATATAATTACAGTGTGGGCCAGAACTGGCCTGCAGGCCTGAGTTTGACACCCCTGTCCTAAGAGAAGTAAGTTGCTAGAGCACCAGCCATTGCTAAAAAAAAAGTAGGCCATGCATTCATAAATCAGGAGACAAGAGTACAAAAGAAGAGAACAAGAAAACAACACTCATGGCAGGGCTTTGGTCACTCTGGATCAGCTTTTCTTAATTTTTTTAACATGGAGGATCCCTTGAAATGACCTTTAGAAATCAAGGAACCATTTCTAGTAATTACTGCATCCACAGCTCATGGCACCTTAGCATGATGGTCACTGTGAAGAATGCCCCTATATTGTTAACCAGTGGGAAAAATGCCCCCTTACAGATAACTAAAAATATCACTGGTGTTAGTAGTAACTTACCCTAGTGGCAGAAATTGTTATTTGCCTAGAAATTGCTGGAGGAACCCTGGTTGAGAAAATGCTAATCTAGATATAAAACACAGCTACCCTAGATCAGGGGTAAGCAAACTTTTTTGGCTACTAGGCCATTTCAGGAGGTCAAGAAAGCACACTAGGCTGGACTCTCTCTCGAGTCCGGTGCTGATGGCTCCCCACCAGGGAAATCTCTCTGCCGCGGGTTGCCGACCCCTGCCGGCCGGGATTAGGCTGATCAACCAGGGGGGCAATAGGCCGCAAAGAACTACTGGCTAGGCCGTATCTGCCCTAGATGAATTCCTCAAAGTCCCTCTAGCACAGCTTTTTTCAGTACCTTCATAGACCTGGTCGGTATAGTTTCTTGAGGATGTTTTCAGTTTTATATTTCCTTTTTGGAGTCATCACTAGGCCTGTTCTGTTTAGGATAGTGGTTTATACAACATACAAACATCCAGTTATCACAAATTATGTAGACAACAATCTTTCATTTGGCGGCCTCTTTCTGGATGTTGTTAACATCTGAATGTCAATTTGGGAGAAGAATTAGAGTAAGCAACCAATTTTTTTTCTGTGTGTTTGTGCTTAAGCGTGAGTCACAGGAGGACACACTTGGTGTAGTCTAATCTACAGGACATGGTAAATGATCTAATGTGGATAACTAGCTGTGGGTATTGGGTTAACTGCTGTGTGCTTTCTCTGATGCGTTGGCCGTGCTCCAGCTCGCGCTACATCAAAGGTGTTTTGTGAGGCTGGAGAATAGGCAGACACGGTAACATGGGGCTGAATTTACTTGTGATGTACCCTTAGGCACAAACAGATGACAAGTGATATCATTTCCACCCAGTGAAGTGGTAAACCACATATGTATCATTGCTACAGGTCTACACAAATTCATTGAAAATGTAATTTTGCACAACGGCAAGCTTAAGTCAACATGATGACTACAAATCTCCATGTCCAGTAGTTGGATTTGTGCTGTGGAATGTTTGGGACAGTTTTCTGTGTCCTTTTTTTCAAAATGATGATTCCAAATTCCCCTAAAAGGAAATCTAAGGTTGTATAAATTATTTTTTCAAGATACAAATTCATAGAGGCCAGAGTGATGGATATAATCTTATCAGTCTAAGTATATGTTCTAATGAACTTAAGCTGCATACACATGTGCAATTATTGTTGTTGGAAAGAATCTTTCACAATACTTTCCAACGACTAAGCACTGCATGATGCATGAACGAGTGCTGTACATACAGCACCATTCTGCTCTATGGAGAGGGGCGGGGGAGAACGACGGAGCGGCACCCCTTCCCTTGCAATAGGATTGTTCGTGGTCCATGATCCGTGGATCCAACAGGACGGTCGTTGGGATGATGGATGACGGGCGCTGTACACACGCCAGATTCCCAGCCGATATTGGCCCTGAGCCGATTATCGAGCGAGAACCATTGGACGTGTGTACGTAGTTTAAGTTTCTATGTGTAGTAAATATGGGGCAGGCAAATAATTTGAAATCATTTTCCTGTCTATAATCATTTTTAAATTTGCTACTGGACTACATAAAAAATATGTAGTTCATTTTTTTAATCTTTTTTTAGGAAGCCCTGACATAGTAATCATTACAGGCAATAAACTGCGTCCCCCCTGACCACTAACCTTGCTTTAGGAAAAAGTTTCTGGAAAAAGGATTTGCAACATTTATTGTTGGCAAAGCTGCAGTTAGGATAAAGGAATGGCAAGTAGATATCATGTATATTTCAGGTTATGTAAGTTCACTTGTGGTTGAGATCCTTTACATTACTGGGGCTGGATATAACACAATGTGGATGTGAACAATCCCTTCAAACCATCTGAAAACCTCCATGTAAATAATTTACACAGCTCAAGTCTGTTTATGGAAACGGTGTTATAAAGTAACTGCTGTATAAATTCACCCCATCAATGTCTGTCTGGCTACTTAAGAGCTATGACATATAGATTCTCTTGATTTAAATATGCTTCCCCCCTTTTTCATTCATTGTAGTGCATGTGACAGATAGAAAGCAGAGAATGGAACTATTTGAAATATGTTTTTCTTTCCTGTATCTGTAGATCCTAACAATACACTCTCATCTGTATAATTCCCTCTACTTTATCTACTTGATTCATTATGTGTATATAACATTACTGTGCTTCCCTTTATACCTTGAAGGATTGCGTACTCCTCTCTGTCTTATTACTTTCCACTGGGCTTATTGAAAATGGCCAGTTTAGTATTTTTACAAGTTCGAACTAATTCCTGAAATTTCACAATACACAAAACTATCATAATTTTTCAAAAAGCGACACTTTTATTAAAATATGTCCTTGGATTCTAGCCCAATGTTTCTAAACCAGGGTTCCTCCAGAGGTGGTTAGGGGTTCCTTGAGCCATCAGTTTGCACCTCTCAGGTCGGTTACCAGTGACTCCAATGATCTTTCTGGCTATCTGTAAGGCTGGCTACACATGTGAAATATTTGTCATTCGAAAGGATCTTTCACAATCTTTTCCAACGACTAAGGACTGCACGATACGTGAACGAGTCTTGTACATACAGCACCATTCTGCTCTATGGAGAGAGGAGGAGGAGAATGACCAAGCGGCACCCTGCTGAGCGTTTTCCCCCTTCACTTCCATTAGGACCGTTCGTCGTCCATCGTCCGTGGATCCGCCAGGACGGTTGTTTGGACGATGGATGACGGACGCTGTACACACGCCAGTTTCTCGTCCGATATCGGCCCTTAGACCATTATCAGACGATAAGCATTACAAGTGTGTACGTAGCACCTAGGGTGACATTCTTTCCACTTAATCTTTCTTCTGATCACCACATTATGTACTGTGAGTGGTGGATATAGTAACTGGTGTCATCAGTCTGCAGCAAGCAGTAGGATACATTTCTTCTCTCCCCTATGAGATGAGATTGCTACATTGTAACTTTGTAGCAAGTCTGCATTGGGGTTAATGTGCGTTAGAATCTTGTGAAAACATCTAAGACAGGGGTGCCCACCAGGTGGATTGCGATCTACCGGTAGATCGCAAAGGCAACGTGAGTAGATCGCGGAGCCCTGCCTTTCAAAATAAACTCCACCGCGCACAGGAGGTATTAAGTCCATGTTTTTATTGTTGGTAGATCATTTTGACTTGGTCATTTTAAAAGTAGCTTGCAATCCAAAAAAGTGTGGGCACTCCTGATCTAAGAACTGCACAGACATCAGAATTTACATTTTCATTGCAAAAAGTAGATGATAATTCCAAACGATGCCAGAACAAATGTGGTTCTTTCTTTCCAGAGAAAAAAACCAGATAAAGGCTATATTAGGAGTACAGTGATCTTTCCGAGGTTAGAACACACATTACAAATGTTTGCAGAGAATTCTACACTTCCCACACTTCGGTGGTAGCTTTTTGCTTTTAGACTGATCTGGTACTGAATAGAATGACTTATGAACTAGGGAAATGGAAGAGGAGGTATTTCTTCTCCAGTCATTCAGTTGTGTTTGCAGACAAGTCTAGGGTTTCTCAATTTAGCAGTAGCCACTCACTTTTGGACTGTCTGAGCCTGATTTATGAAAACTCTACAAGACTGGAGAAGATAGACGATCAATGGAGAAGCTGGGTGTTCCAGCAAACTTGGAATACGTTTATTAAACGTTATTAGTTGGGAAATGTTTTCAAACATGGACCAAATCCATTTAAGGTTTGCTGGATCAGCCAGCTTCTCCCATGATAGTCTATCTTTCCCAGTCCTAGAGAGCTTTCATAAACCAGGCCCTCTGTGTCTAACTGATACTCAATACATGTATTTCCCCTCTCACCATTCAGTTGTGTTCTGAATAATGGGCTCAAAAAGCACCACTTACTAAGCCAATGTGAAGGAGATTTATTTTATATTTGCTTGACTTGAAATTATATAAAAATGTTAGCTGCCTAAATGTTTTGTCCCAAACACATATGTATAGAAAAACATTATACAAACTTATAATAGGAAAACCAGCAATGTATAGCTCTGGATGTACTGATTCTAAGCCTATTGATGTTAGAGGCTTGTATTTATATAATGCTGACAAATACAGAAGAATCGTCATTCTAAGGCAAGTCATAGTGAAACAAACATTGAAGAAGCAGTGGAATTTATTTATGCTTTATCACTAACATTTTATAAAAACTTTCACTTGTGAAAACAATTCCAAAAGTTGCTTCCAAGGATCTAAACCCTATTTCTAAAACCTTGTATAAGCTGTAACACGTTTTTTTTAACTTATTTTTAAGCCTCTGCAGCTTCTATTAAAATAATACCTTGTGATTCTGTAAAAAGGTTCTGGTGGTCTCCCCCATGTACTCCCTTGTGTACTTCCTTGTGTTGTCACCCTGTCACATGTACCCCGTAATGGTGCCTATGACTTAATTTGGATGCCTAGGATTGGAAGATCCCTTTGTGACCTGGCTCCCAATGCTGTGTACTAATAAAGGTTGCAGGCCTGATAACCCAGCCTTGCCCGGGTATTTATTTATTGCAATCTTATAATATACAGGAAAAGCAAATAAAGCATTAGTGATTTTCTTGTCTACGGTGTTGTTTCATTTTTTTGCCTTTGATTGCACTCGACTAACTGCCTTAGGTTTTCTCACAGGCATTTTTAAAGGCCAGAAATTTGTAAAGGAGTCCAAATAGAAGTATGTAAAAATATAAGCAAAAGAAACATTGTCACTGAACAATACATACATACATACATGCAAATATACCTCTGACATATACCACAGTGCTGTACAAAGATCAGCAGTGTACTCACATGAGTCTGAGTCATATCGCTAACAAGTTTGGTTTAAAAGTCTCGATGGGTTTCCTAGTGATGACATACAAACATTTATACATCCAAATATGCCTCTGACATATAGCACAGCGCTGTACAAAGATGAGCAGTGCACTCTCGATGCGTTTTTGAGTGATGGTGGAACATACACACACACATACACACATACATACATACATACATAGACACATACATACAATTATATATATATATATATATATATATATATAT
>NC_092867.1:11523086-11575843 GCF_032062135.1 Pyxicephalus adspersus | reverse complement strand
CAAGAAGCCCTCCAAAAAAAAATCAGTGCATAGTAAGGTGAAGCCTTCGTAGAATAGTATTACCATATCTCATTTCATCACATATCTAAAAAAAAACGGGATTTCTCTTCATTTCAGAACAGTGTAAATGCTTGAAGGCTCTACAGGATGAGCTGGTGGGCCCTGCAAAAAATACGAACTCTGACATACACCCCAAGACAGGTTATCCTGATACAATCCTATAGTCACAATGTAGGCAGTTATATGCCGCATTTTAGTTTTATATAATTGTAGCATTTAGCAACAGCAAATAAAAAAGTGAAAATTCTGCTTATTAATGACATAATAAAATATCATGGTTTAAAGCCCAAACAGAATATTTTAACCTACACTTGATCAAATAGAAAAATGAATTATTATTATTATCATTATTGATAATAATAAACAGGATTTATATAGCGACAACATATTATGCACCGCTGTACAATAAATAGGGGTTGCAAATGAGAGACGGACACAGACAGTGACATAGAAGGAGGAGAAGACCCTTCCTAGAAGAGCTTACAATCTAGGAGAATATATTCATTCTTGCACTATTCACACTTCAAACTTCAAACTTTCTTGTGAAGTTTAAAGAAAACAGCTCCAACTTCTGGACCAACATTCAAACTGAACTTACAAAATGCACTATTCAATTAGACTTGTAGCTGGTCTACAATTAGTTTAAATAACTCTTAAGTCCTAATGCAAAGAGAGAAATGCCAGAGAAATCAAAAGGAAAAATAGTCAATACAGGAAAGCTTGGTATCAGATCCACATGTCAAGGTCTTCTTGTGCTACCTGGTATAGTCTAAAGCTACGTACACACTTCCAATTATTATCGTTGGAAAACGAACGACGAACGATCCTGCACGATATCTACGAACGATCGTATAGCACCGATCCTGCACATAGAGATAACGACACGATCGTTCGTAGATATTGTACACACAATAGATACGATCGTTTGAACGATAGAGGAACTATGTGCACAACAGGAAAGTGAACGAACGTTCGTTCATTACGCATGCTCAGCCCATGGACGATCAACGAACGACCGTACACATGAACGATGTTCAACGATCGTCGTCCAATCCGATCCGCCGGTCCGGTCGTTCGTTTCCAACCACTTTCCTCGTTCGTCGGCGTCGTTGGTTACTTTTTTACGAACGAGTTTTTGCCCAATCGATCGTTCGTCGTTCGTTTTGAACGATAAAAATTGGAAGTGTGTACGCACCTTAAGCAGTATCTGATTTTCATCCTTGACTATTGCAGAAATGAATGGATTTGACTGATGAGTAACCTAAAGACTGCAACCATTAAAGATAGATGGTGCATAGATAAAATACATCAAGGTCAATACTGGGATGATGAAGACCTAGACAAGGAACAAAACCCAGAGATGGGGTCAAGGTGAAAGCACAAGTCTTGTCAGTACAAAACCAGCAGCAACAGGACAAGGAGTCAACCAGAATCAAGATCAAAGCCAAGTAAAACCAGGAGTATTTGATAATTTGAAAATTCATAATTTTAAATCCCGCAGACTATTATTATGAATTTTTAAAAAAAGATAAATACATTACTAAAATAATAATCTTCCTAATGGTGCCCGATGAGGAGTGTGGAGGCTCTGATTCATTGAAAGTGAAGTATTACTATTGTTAGTATTGTTAGTTACATTATCTTTGGTATTACTAAAGAAATGCATAATGTTTGTTTGCTTTTTCTCACTCATTATGGGTTTATTCTATTCAAATCTAAGACCAAACAAGAAATGATAGTTATCATAGTCAAACTATTTGATGCCATTAAATATAACAGGTAAAAAAAATACAAAGCTAAGGTCATACTTACCTAAAGGAGCATCTGAGAAATAAACAAATAAAATAAAACAATCGGATGAGAAACGGTATTCACGGGGCGGAGTGATTGTTGTAATGGTGGAAACAATACTGAAGCGTTCTGCTCGGCAATGGTTGCCTGATACAACATAAGACTACACTGACGTCACGCTGTGCCTCTCTTGTTTGTCCATCTCTAGTACAATTCATGAATTTAGTGCAATATAAAGGCAAAAATTGTCATTTAGAGTATAAGAATTTATTAGAATATTATTTTTGTTTAATTATTAATAAAACATAAAAATTGCAAATAATGTGCAAATTTTCCCGTGGACCACTGGTTTGCAACCGCTGCCTTTATGTTTAACCCTGTAAGGTTCTATGGGCTACACAGGTCATTTTTGTTCAGAAGGCTTCTTTAACATCTCAGTAGTCAAGATCATAGTTAAGCACTAAAAAAACTAAAAAACAATAGGAATAAAGATACATATATACTGATAAATAAAAAATAATATTAATATTTGATTGCCTGTATTGAATCTGTGACTTTTATTAACCAAAGTTTTCTATATACATCCTCATCACGTGGGATTTTTCTCCAGAAATCTGGGTGGGCAGTTGATCGCTTAATAAGGAAGTCTGAAAACATGCCTCTAGAGATCACTTAATCTGATAATTACAACAACAAAAGTCATTTAGACAAACTCTGACCTGACCCCAGAGTTTGGAATGAAAACATTTAGTATCCTGGCCTAGCTGCAGCTCTGCCTCTAACAGCAGTAACATCTGTCTTCTGTCTGCCAGTGTAAGGGCTGCTCATACCGCCATGCAGAAAAAGTTTTATCATACCCAGCAAACGAGAGAGAATAACTACTACGGCACGTGTGGTGCCCATCAGCTTGGAGGTGGGTGAATAAAACAGTTTGGAGCTAACCATCACTTCATCACATATGTTAATGTCTTTTATGTACTTGTGGATTTCATCAGACGTCTCTATTCATCATGATCCAAATGTCCAAGGAATAAATTCTTGAAAAGGTAACTTTTTGCAACGAATATATAAACCAAAAGCTAAACATGTCATATATTGCAGCTTACTAGTTGTTACCAACAAATACAGAAGATACCTGTGATGTTATCAGAAATTCAGTGTCCTTGTCACTTCCTATGAGCTTGACCGAAAGCCAGAGATCCTTATCTTTCTTGTGTAAACTACACAAGAACACAACTACACAACAATACTAAACTATCATTTCACCATGTAATGGATATGATCAATGGCAGACGTGTTTGAAGGTCCAGCCTGATTGATAACCATAGAAGCTTCCATTGATATGGTAGAGGAATGAGTACAGATACAAAGCTACGGGAAAAAGAAAAAGCCTAAAAAAGAGAAAAAATACATCCACCATATCCATGGGTGCTGCCTGCTTTACCATTTGTTTTTGGGTTAGTTAGGCTTTCAAGTAATACCTTCTCTACCTCTAAGATTGTAAGCTCTTCGGGGCAGGGTCCTCTCCTCCTCCTGTGTCACTGTCTATCTGTGTGTCACTTGCAATGCCCATTTAATGTACAGCTCTGCTTAATATGTTGGCTATATATAAATACTGTTTAATAATATTAATAATAATAATAAAAATACCAGTCATGTCCACCAAGTTGTTTAAAAAAATAAGTGTACAAGCAATCATCTTCAGATTGGATTGTATAGAGCAGGACCTGAAACCTTAAGTCCATGTTGTATAACCAAATATCATTATTGTCATCTTGTATTTCTATAGCACCAACATATTACGCAGCACTTTACAAAGTCCATAGTCATGTCACTTACTGTCCCTCAGAGGGGCTCACAATTTAATGATAAATAATTGTTTCCAAGATGACCTCCTACCCCCACTTGAACCTAACTTTTACCCACTCTTGTGGGGAAGTGCCAAATGCTGAAGTTTCCTCTGGCCACAGAGGTTTTGGTATTTGTCAGCTGAAATATAAAAGGTGGAAACTTGGAGGAGGAAGATCCTATTCTTGACTTGGAAATCGAGGCCTTTTATACTACCTGAGCCTAGGAGCTAGGTTCCTCATATAAAGAGAAGCACAAATTGCCGGTAATGTCAGTTTAGAGGTTTATACACTACACAAGTTTATAGGTTCTCTTTAGACCATTCTGCCAATGTGGTGGGAAACTCTCTGAACCTCATTGGACACCCACAGAATGTTTTATCTAGGGGTGGCATCCTCATTTCATAATTTTCCACCCTGTTCCATCTAGACGAGTTCTTAATGACATCACAATTACCATCACTTCCTATGACATCAACAGTATCATTGGAAACATTCCCAAACTCTAACATACAAACTAAAATCACATAATTACATATATGGCTGACTTATTATTATTATTATTATTATTAAACAGGATTTATATAGCACCAACATATTACGCAGCGCTGTACATTAAATAGGGATTGCAAATGACAGACTAATACAGACAGTGATACAGGAGGAGAGGACCCTGCCCCGAAGAGCTTACAATCTAGTAGGTGGGGGAATTTCACACACAAAGGATGTGAGATATGTAGTGTGGGAAGTAGTGATGGTTTCAAATGACAGAAGAAGCCGGGTAGGCAATTTTGAAAAAATGGGTTTTGAGCGCTCTTTTAAATGAGCAGAAAGTAGGAGCAAGCCGAATAGGATGAGGAAGACCATTCCAGAGAGTTGGAGCAGCTTACAAAATTTTTACAAACCATTTTGTATAAAAAATAAAATTTTATAAGATTTGTGATAGAAATAGTGTTTAAATAATTGTAAAAAAAAAAGAAGGTGGCACAGAGGAAGGACTGGGCTGACTGCTGTACTGTAAGATGACCCTATGATGAGCCCCAACCATGTTACCTTCCCATGTGCAGCACCCGGGATGTCACAAGAAACATGCACCAAGGACATATAGCTTGGGTCAATTTGGTTTTGACTTTAAAATTCTTTCATGCTTTGTATGTTTTGTAATTGTATTCATTTAGGACACTGGTTTATTAAACACTCATACACTACTGAAGCTAGACTATTATTTGGGAACCTGGATGATCCAACAAACCTGGAATGGATTTCCTAAAAATCCCTTGCTATTAGTTGGCAAATCTTTTCAATCCTGGACCAAATCTATTACAGGTTTGCTGGATCACCCAGCTTGCACCCTGACAGTGTATCTTTCCAATTTTTGGAGAGCTTTCATAAATGAATTGATATTCAGTACATCTTTGCTGGTCCTAGAGAGTTTAATAAATCAGACCCATTCTCTGCTAGTCAACACGTTCATCTTGCTAATTCCCAATCTAGCACATCTGCTGTTAGTGTCTGGTTTACAACTTCCTAGGTCAGCTGATGACACTCATTCACTGCCCATTGGGAAAGCTGAAAAGTGAGAAGAGTGGCTCAGTGGTTAGCACTTTTGCCTGAATCTCCGCCAGGGCACTATCTGCATGGAGTTTGCAGGTTCTCCCTGTGTCTGCATGGGTTTCCTCCAGGTACCCCGGGTTCCTCCCACATTCCAAAAACATGCAGTTAGGGTAATTGACTACAACCTAAGGTTGACCTTAGACTGTATTAAAGACATATGACTATGGTAGGGACATTAGATTGTGAGCTCCTTTAAGGGACAACTAGCAACATAGTTACATAGTAGGTTAGGTTGAATAAAGACATAAGTCCATCAGGTTCAACCACTAGGGAAATAAACATATCCCAGATAAAAAAACCTATAACATATAGTTGGTCCAGAGGAAGGCAAAAAAAACCCTGGTACAATTTGCTCCAACAGAGGAAAAAATTCCTCCCTGATTCCAAGAGGCAATCGGATATTCCCTGGATCAACAGTCACTGTTGTTTTTACTTTAAAGCCTTAAAACCCAGTAATAGTCTGTGCTTCTATAAATCATCCAGCTTTTTCTTAAAGCCATCTATAATAGTTGCTGAAATTTCTTCCTGAGGGAGCTGATTCCAACTTTTCACAGACCTTACAGTGAAGAATCCCTTCCTTATCCGGGCCTTAAACTTCTTTTCCTCCAGACGCAAAGAGTGCCCTCTATTCTTTGTAATGATCTCAAAGTTAATAATAGGGAAGAGAGTGCTCTATATGGACATAACTATGGACTTTGTACAGCACTGCGTAAAATTATGGCGCTATATAAATACTGTGTAATAATAATAATAATAAAAAGTGACATTGAGAAATAAATTGCTCAACTGGGAAGGTGAACTGTTTACTCAGGAAGTGCAGGTGTTACTTGTCTGTCTGTGCAGTGTGGAATATGTGTGTAAAAAACAAGACAGACTTCATTGGCAAGTACATAAGCAAACATGTGAACTGCATATTGTGTGGACTGCCCTGGTAAATGCTTTACAAATCTTATAAACAGGGACCCATATGATCAGCCATGGAAAGGTGACTTCTATTTCCATCTTTATCATCGTGCTCCTTTGCTGTCTTCTCTTGTGGTTTGTGGCCCCAAGTTGGTAGGTAGCAAATCCCACGTTTATAACATCCATTCCAATGCAGACAATTGGAGATACATACTATTGCTGACGTCCCCTCTCACAAACAAACACAAGCCCAAATACGTGTAAGGTTGCAGTCACAACATTAGTGCGTAGATGGAGGTACACGGTCAGTGACACAAAAAGTAACAGGAACTACTCTCCGTTAGGGTTCATTTGCAGTGAATGGACAGAGAGATGTGACATTTTGTTCTTAGGAACATGTATAATGTACAACAACCAGAAGAGACCATTACTGTGCAGCAAAGCAGCCGGCAATATGAGACTTCGTCATGGTGATTTTCAGCTCTGGAATGGCGAAACAATGTTCAGAATTTGCACACTTTCTAAAAATATAAGTCTGTTTAACCTGTAGATGGAACGCAGCTTGCATTGAGACATTTACACACATAGGGGAATGCAGCTGAATTTACTTTAAAATAGTTGAGTGATGCATTTTTGTTTTTATATTAGATACATCTATCATGTAGTAAAGAATTACATCAACCGTGCTTGAGAAATCAAAACATTTCAGTAGAAATAAAGTTATTTAGAGCTCTTCTTCAGAAACTGTATTTATTTATAGGAAGGCATCCTATCTGCCCATTGTGGCCTTTGCTGCGCTGGGTCCCAGGTTCGAATCTCGTCCAGGACACTATCTGCATGGAGTTTGCAGGTTCTCCCCAAGATTGTGTGGGTTTCCTCTGGGTATTCCAGTTTCCTACCACATTCTAAAAACATGCAGTTAGGTAATTGGCTTCCATCTAAAACTGACCTTAGACTGTGGTAATGACATATGACCATGATAGGGACATTAGTTTGAAGGACAGCTAGTGACATGACTATAGACTTTGTAAAGCACTGTGTAATATGTCAGTAATATATAAATAATGTGTAATAGGTGGAGCAGGTAAAGGTTTAAACTATGATCAAATTTTTACTGTGTCCCTGCCAGGAATATTTGTCACACATCTTGTCTATTTCATGGGAGACAGACCGAAGAAGAAGCATGGAGCAGAGATGAGAAGTGTTACAACCTATGTCAGGTTCCTATGCCTAGGAGTGGTGGCTGAAGGGTAGTCAATGAGGAAAACACCAAAAGCAAAACCTATCGTACAGATTCTTATGTCATAAAATGTGAACATGTTTCAAGGTATCAAAGAGTACCCCCTCACAGGGCTTGATATTTTTAAACAAAACATGCATTTGACTTTCACAATGAATCCTGATAGACAATTAGCATGTTATTAAATCAGACCATAAGCTACGTAGACACGTCAAATTTTTCTTGCCCGATAATCGGCTCAGGGTGGATATCGGGTGAGAATCTGGCGTGTGTACAACCCACATCGTTCATGGATCCGTCCTGGCGGATCCACGGACGATGAACGATAAGCGATCCTAATGCAAGTGAAGCGGGAGAGCGCGCAGCAGGGTGCGCTCCATCGCTTTCCCCCTCCCCTCTCCATAGAGCAGAACCGTGCTGTATGTACAGTGCTCGTTCATGCATCGTGGGGTTCTTATTGTTGTAAAGGATCGTGAAAGATCTTTTCCAACGACAAGAATTGCACGTGTGTACGCGGCTTAACCAGCATCAAGATAAATATTACAGATTACCTCTCAGGATCCATCCACTTTTATCGGTCCAATACAAACTGTGTTCAAAAGTACCAAGCCCTGATAAAGGGGGATCCTTTGATCTACATAAAAATCAAATCTGAACTTGATGCATTGCCTGGGGTCAGATCTGCTTCTGCCATGGGCTGTGTCTATACCTCGGAATAACCACTGCAACATAGGCTCCCCTATTCTCAAACGTAGCAGTACTATAAGTAGTGGGGAAGCGCTGGAGAGATAAGTATGATGCTATTACTTTACCCTGAATAGGCAAGGCATTATTGTCCATTTAAACCTGACAAGTTCTGACCATTTATACAATTCTAATTTAATTATAGTTTCCTCCTGAAACCATAGAGATTTTATGGACAATCCAAAACTTCAGATCACTCCAATATTAATAAACATTTACTATTTTATTTACACCAATAAAAAAAATTACAAAAACAGTTGTGCAGCATGATTGCCACTCTAAGAAATACCTGGACGTAGTCTATATAAAGTTCTAACCAATTATATTACCATTAAAATTAGATTAGAATTGTTACATAGGATGCTGTGATTTAAGATGAATTATAAAATTTGGAAAAGGTGATGAAAAGCCAATTTAGGTAAGTCAGTGTGATAAAGCTCATTAGGAGAACCTACATGTGCAGAAGAACTGAGCATGTGCTAGATTGGTCTTGGAGAAACCCCATGGGACAGACCAGAGAGGAGAATGTGCTGTCATGCTGCACTACTATGGTCCGTTTAGGTTGCAGATTCTTTCTGTTGCACCAAAGCTCTTCTCTACATGTAAACAGCGCAATTATCTAAATCTAAGTTTTAACTGTATGTCAAACTGTCACTGTTCCATGCGGTTAAAGATTGTCCCTGTTGTTGAAGGAGAGACTTTCCTGCTACTCTTGTGCCGCAGGGACTGTCCTGTCATCTTCAGAATTGTGCCCTACTTGTGACAGGTATGGGTAACGGAGCAGCCAAACCGTCCTAATGGAGTCAGTAAATAAGAATTTTGTTCATAAGTTTCTAAATTGTTTTATTCCTAGTAGCATCTTTTTTTTAAGTAAAGTCAGTGCTACCGGTATTATAGTTTCAGAGTAAAAAAGGGGCACTGATCATTCCACATGGCCACAGTCTGGACCCATCTGCTTATACCTATGAATTTAAAAGAGCACTTAAAACCCTCATTACTTACCCACCACTCCATATCTCCCCTTGTGTGAGACTTCCCCCACCTCTTAGATTGTAAGCTCTTCAGAGCAGGGTCCTTTCCTCCTCCTGTGTCACTGTCTGTATCTGTCTATCATTTGCAACCCCTATTTAATGTACAGCGTTGTGTAATATGTTAGCGCTATATAAATACTGTTTATTAAAAATCATATAAATAATAATAACTACACCTAACATTAACATGACAAAAATCGGTTTTCAGCAACATAAGAACTTACATTAAAATTACAGGAATTTTGTAAAACTCCATTTTCTTGAGTTTTTAAATTGTCCTTCAAAGCTGGCTTTTCTTGGGACCAACCTCTCTTTATCCATCCCGCATTTCTAGCTTACTAGAGGAGATATATGTATAATATTTTCACTTCACCTTTTACTATAGATTATGTCATTGCTAGTCACCCCATGCTTCCTACATTTCATCCTGACCTGTCTGACAGGGTTACCCACCTGGTGATATCCCCAGGACAGTATGTAAGGATTGTGTAGTAAAGCCAGGGTGTCTCCCACTATGGGAAAAGTCACCGTAAAAAGCTTTCTAACTGATCCACCAATGCTGGGACTTGTGAGAACATGAACTGTCACTGACATCTATGATGAGATCATATCTAGGTTCAACAGCTGTTCACGGAGTGTGGTCATGACAAAGGAGGGGAAGAATCTTGGGGAAGAACTAAACTGTTTCACTGGGACTTTAGTTTATCTTTCTTATTGTAATTATACATATAATAACTTCTATCACTTCTAAAGTCAGAAATAAATATACTTTTTCTTTGCAGAACCTTCCACCTTCAGGAAAAACTTAAGCTTATCTATTCAATGCAGCTCAGGAAAGTGCTTCAAGTTTAACTTCAGCCAAGTTTGTTTTTTAAGTTTTTAGATTGAAGCCAACGTTAAATGTGCTTTAGTTTACCTTCCTATGTTCCTCAGTCCCCCCTTTTTTAAAATGCTAATCACATTTTCAAATATATCAATTCTATTTTAATACATTGCTAGAACATCTGATACCGTCATGTCATGCTAACATTATTGTTAAACAGGATTTATATAGCAAACAAGATAAGATTTTCTTGTTTTCCTATGAAAGAAATTGGACTTTTTTTGGTGCACATAAATATCACCACAATTTACTTTTTATAAAAACTTTACATTTCTGTATTTTATTCTTGATTCCTAAGGACAGTTTAATGGGATCAAAGGATAAACTATATGTAAAAGTTATTGTACCCTAAAAAGAGAAACATGTTTTTTGAAGTGTTTGTATGTTTTTATACAGTGTGTTTTGTATCAAGAATAAAATACAGAAATGTAAAGTTTTTATAAAAAGTATTTTGTGGTGATATTTATGTGCACCAAAAAACTCCCATTTCCTTCATAGAAAAATAAAAATATCTTATCTTGTTTGTTATAGAATTAAATGAGGGATGTGGTGAGATATTGAAAAAGTGAAAGAAAAAATGATTTCCTTTAAAGTACTAATCTAGCAGGATTTATATAGCACCAACATATTATGCAGCGCTGTACATTAAATATCAAATGACAGACAGGTACAGACAGTGACACAGGAGGAGGAGAGGACCGTGACCCGAAAAGCTTACAATCTAGGAGATACATTCAAGAGATAGTGTGGTTTGCACAACAACAAGTTTGTCTAGCAAGTATTTTACTATTATTATTATAATATTAGACTATTACACAGCGCTGTACATTAAAAAAGAGCTGCAAATGACAGACAGAGACACAGAAGGAGGAGAGGACCCTGCCCATAAAAGCTTACAATCTAAGGCGATGTATAAACTGTTGATACGTCTTAAAAGTTACCATCTATGTGCAATAATAGATTAATATGTTTTTAAACAGAGGTCATGGATCATGAAATAATGATGGAGCACACTTGTGGTATCATGCCTCATAAGAATATCATTGTCTGCTGGGCACTACTAACATCAGAAGTAAATGGCAACTTCCATCAGCATTGTAGAAGCATTCCTAGGCACATACAAAAATGTTACATGGCACATAAACATCTATGTGCAATGAGCAAATGTGACCATGGCGGTACTTGAACTTTGGATGCTTTATTAAGTATCCTTCACTTCTTCCTCACATCACATTGCTACAGTCTTCTGTTAACCCCACCAATGGACACACATAGGAAATGTTCACATTACTCAGGCAGTAAAAATGACCCCTCTCGTTTGCAAGAAAAAAAATTGAAAACCTTGGAAACCAAATGCCAAATTGATTAATATTTGGGGCATGTTTTACTTAAAAAATAAATAAATAAAGGATTAGGGTGGCCACTTGTTCAAAGTTCAGCGTTTAATTCAATTTAAAACACATACACACAATTCTTAAAAAAGTTATACATTGGGCATGATTTAATAATCAAGCCTCTCCAAGGCTGGAGAGGATACACTTTCATCAGTGAAGCTGGGTGATCCAGCAAACCTGGAATGGATCTGGTCCAGGACTGACAACATTTGCTAACAAAATCCATTCCAGGTTTGCTGGGTCACTGATGAAGTGTACCCTCTCCAGTCTTGGAGAGCTTTAATAAATCAGGCCCATTGCTTTTTTTTTTTAGCACATTTGTATCATAAAAAATTGCCATCCTAACAAGAAAGAAGCCGACAACCCTGGGAAGAAAGTAACATGAAAAGACGTGTTTACACCAGCTACCATACTTTGAAGAGATAATGTGGTTTGTACAACAAGTTTGTCTAGCAAATCTCTTATTACGTATTGACTGTTGATGTTGATACATCTGAAAAGTTACTCCTTATTTGTGTAGAATATTTTTAGACAGAAATATCTACCTCATACTTAAGTGATTGGTTTTAGTATCCAACGAAGCATGGTATAGGGCAGGTCTCATACAGTAAAAGGTTTGAGCAGGGAAATGGAGATATTTAGGATTGTTAGTGATGCGTATACAGAGATAATAGGCTTCCTTGGTACCAGTTGGTGTCAATATTTTATGAATAGATACGTTAATCCTCCATGTTATACATTCATGTCAATGCCAGTCCTGAAACCTGGCAAAGAGATGGCTGTATTGATCAGAGATACATATCAGCCTATCCCATCGGACTACTATACCAATCTATCAACTGCTCTTATAGTGGATGAAAACCGCAGGACACACTGGATCAAACACCTTTATTTGCTAGAATGACACACAGCCATTCGATTGTCAGCTCTTCTGGGCTTAGGTGTATCATAAGTCAGTTTTGTGCTGAATAATTAGCAAATAAAAAACTAAACACACAAAAGCAGTGAGACACCACAATTTAAATATACATCATCTTCATGGAATTCATCTTCTTGGAATTCTCAATGTGTCAATTGGTACAACAGTAGTTGCTATTTGTGTTGAAACATTGCTAGCTGGCAAACTAAAACATTTAGGATCAAATCCGAGACATGATAAGTGAGTATTAGACCCCGCTGGGTGGGCTGATGTTGCTTCAACAACTAAACATCCAACAGATTTTCTTCAGCTATATTTGTACTGGCTAAAATATGAAGTTATAACTGAAAATTGGTTCGATCAGCCTATTGACCCCCTTCCACTTCCTTTTGTTTTAATACCATGTCTTTTAAATGGTATAAGCGCTCTCTCCTGGTAAATACATGTTTACCAGCCCTGTGGAGGAATTTTGCTTCCCTACCCACATTCATACACTAAGTTTGGAGAATTATCAAAATTAGAACCATGAAAAATTTGACAATGACTATATGAGGAACCACAACACAGTTTCAATCTACGTGGTTCCATTGGATCACATACCTCCTTGGATTATAGATCACCTACGCCTGTTGACCCTCTGTGGGATATTTTGTGCATTGGTATGGTAGTGTGAATTTGCATGAATTTGCAAATGTATGCAACAGAAATCTGTTTTTTAAAACAAATCACCTAAACAGTTTAGACTTTTGTTGTGGTTTGCCTATTAGCTGGTTAAGCCACCTCGGTGGGTGAAACATGTCAAAGCAGGGAGGTCTTTGATGGGACTTTGATGAGTTCTCTGTGCAGAACATTTTATTATAAACCTCACTGAAATAATCAATTTGCAGCTTGCTCACTTTAGGATAACTGGTAAGCGTGCCGGGGTAATACTTGTATTGCACTGTTCCTCTAATGGCCAATGTGCACTCAACTTTTTACATTTATTAATGAGTGATTACCTATTTTAATTTGCTTGTTGTGTTTTATTATCTTTACACTCCTAAAATATAAATAAAAGACAATAACTTCATCACACCCTTTAGAAGATACCAAACCCATGTCACCAATTACACCAATACAAGTATTGTACACCCAATGTGTCACTAACCCAAAAGCTATCTTGAATGACATTATAGGAAGCAACAAATCAGGGTTTGAACAAGAGATTAACACAAATGGTTCAATCAGTTCGTTTGGGGAATACTTAATACATCCATGATTAAGGCCAACTTCATAGAGTTATCTATATAGAACCAACAAGCTTGTCTTTCATATTCTCCAAGTCAGGATATCTTCAGCCTGATTTCATGGATAACAAAAACAATGGGCCTGATTTATCAAAGACTGGAGGATACACTTTGATCAGTGGAGCTGGGTGATCCAGCAAATCCGAAATAGATTTCTTAAAAGTTATTTGCTATTTGTATCAAATGTTTTCACTGATGAAAGTGTATCCTCTCATTGGAGAGTTTTAATAAATCAGGCCCTATGTATCATGCATGGTTTAGAGCATTATCACGGGTCTGTGCTGACCCACAGACTAGAATTGTGCCACCAGTTGACCACAAATCAGAAAAGCACAGCATGTAAAAAATATGCCTAACCTCCCCGTTAGTTGGTTTGCTCTCCATTTCTGCTGGCCCAGAGCTCAATATTAGGAAAAGCCTGTGGGGGCACCACTTGGCTGCCGCCCGCTAACTCGTCCCCCTTTTTCAGAATCAGTCCTCCCCTCCAACACTCCCAGTCTGGAGAAGTGAGGTCAATGAGGTGATGAGAATGGAGGAATTAGAGCCTTTGATAATGATAGTATTGACACATTTTTCTCCCGCTGGCCATGTTGGGAACAATACAGTACCTCCACTAAACTTAAAATGCAATTTTGGTACTCTTTCCCCACAGCCTACCTCTTCTTGATGTTTGTAAGACTCACTTACATTGTTTTTATGCTTTGTAAAAATTCCTTAATAAAAAATATATTGAACCATAAAAATACACACATAGCACACAAATTTATATTTGCCCATCCATGGCAAAACCTGCACCTGGGTATTCAGAATTTATACCACTGATATTAAAGATGTAAATAGTTCTCTTACAGTATCTTTTATTAGCTGCCTAATTATCCAAGATCATTAATTCTGAGAACAGACGACAGATTTCTGTGAATTTATTTTACAGGGACTCATAATATTTGCTACAATATACTACTTGTTTGCTATGAAACACATCTTCCAGTGTAGGAACATTCTCCATATTATAGCTTGTTGTAAGCCATAAGAAATACCATTGAATATTCATGACAATAATTGTCCAGATACAGCAAGAGAAATGCAGCCAGTTGGAACTAGAGATATTTCTGTAATATAGAAGGATCTGTGAAGTTTCTCATTTATCCAGGTCATAGTGAAGCTAGTAATAGTAATTGGTTACATTCAACTGCATTTTATTAAATAGTTTCCGAAGTGAAGAACTTACATGAATGAGCAGTAAAACAATCTCCAACTCTACAGTTGAATGTAACAAACTGCTAAAAGGTATAACAGGCCAATAATTACATGTCGGCGCAATGCTCAAAACTGGGATTAATGGCAATTGGCCAGGCCTCACTTGGGGAATTCATTACAGCACAATAAAAAAAAGTTAAAAGAAAATCAGATTCACACTTTGATCAACATAGAGAATGTTAATCCATAGACCTCCATGAGAAACAAAATCTCTGCGATGCTCCATGTGGTAAAGTAAACTGGACCACTCCTAAATACACGTGAAAGAAAAAAATGGTTGTAAATAAAATTCTGATGACAAGGGATGGGTTAAAGCTGCAAGTGCTCATCTCCTGCGCTGAAAAGAGTTTGGCGTTTTCATAAAAGACTCGCTACAAGCCATGCCACTGGTTTCATTAGGCATGGACCATCCCAGCTCCGCAGAGTAAACAAATGCTGGCAATTTTGTTACCAATCATAGGAGTCTTGTTTGAGCTGAAGTGCTGCGTTACCGTGTGTGTCTTTGTGTTTGGAAGTGCAGCATAATTCACGATGATTGAGTGACAGTGGAATGTAGCTCTCAGGTTTTTTGGCATGTGAGCCATTGGATGGATACATCCTGCTAACAGACAGGCCAGAACGTAAAGCCCTAAGGGGAGATTCCAGCATTGTGCGCTTCCCAGCAACTTGGCTCAATTTTCATTTCATAGAAGCAATACGATTGGAAACAATTACAATTTTCGAGGGCTTAGCTGAGGTAAGAGTAGGTAACAGGCACGGTGTTTGTGGAACAAATAGGCTGGGTTTTATTCTTCTCCCTTCCAAGCAGGTGTTTGGCACCCAAAGGTTAATGCTAAAGTGCTCTCAGGCTTCCACCCTGATTCACTCAGCCAGGCATACAATTCACACAATGGGGTTACCTGGCTACAATAAATAAGATATGGCGTGTGTGGTCACTGCAGGCTGCTGGCAAACATTAAACCTTTTATCCTAATGATCATCTTGTTGATTGTAAAGGTATTATAGATCATAATGGTTTATGACACTTGACTTCTAAATTTAAATTAGAAAACCTGAAGGAGATCTTTGGATTAGCTAAAATTATTTACTTTTTTTTACAAGGGGCTGATAAAACCACAACATTAATCCAAAAAAAAATATGTATAGTCTTTTTAATTTTGTTTTAGTTCAAAGAAAAATCGATATAGGGTAGAGTGAGTTTTATTTGTGCAACCATTTTGTTGTTCTTTCCCCTTCTACTAGGAATAAATAATGGCAGTGGAAAGTTTGCATGTGTAGGATGCTGAGTGCTGAAATAACATGGCTCCAGCATGCATGGAGTTATATCATCAATGCTTGTCACAGAAAGAAGATATTGGATGTGGAAGAAGTGGCAGGGAAGGTGGCAGTGACAGAAATAGGGAGAATGAGACTGTTAGGGCAAATTGAGAGATACACATGCAGCAGTGTCCTATGTTCACAATTGCACATTAAGGCAAATGCCCCCCCCAATATAGTTTAGGTTCCATTTCAAAGCAAAAAAATACCTCTCATGATTCAGAACATTGCTCTATTAAAGATCAAATGCTGGCTGAAATCTCTTTGGAAACCAACACCTTACAACCACAACCACCTCTGCACATTTTCTTCTGCCAATCCTTACATTACCGTACCCTCATATGGGGTCAACAGGAGGAACTCCAATGCTACATCATGGTTGTGTTTTACTTCTCCTTCTCACAATGTAAGTCAGTGAGCCTGATTCATTAAAGCTCTCCAAGGCTAGAGAGGATACACTTTGATCAGTGAAGCTGGGTGATCCAGCAAACCTGGAGTGCATCTGGTCCAGGATTGAAAACAATTGCTAACAAATTGCAAACTACCTTTAAGAAATCCATTCCAGGTTTGCTAGATTACCCAATTTCCCTGATGAAAGTGTATCCTCTCCAGCCTTGGAGAAATTTAATAAATCAGGGCCTATAAGGGAACTTTTTTTTACCTTTTTGTCTCATAGACTTTTGGATTTGTCTGCATTGTGAGTCTTGGTGACAAAAATCACCGGGACAAACAGATAGTCTAACAGATGAAAGACATCATTTAAGTACTGACCGGGTTACTAATCCTTCCAAACTGTTCCCAAAACCCTAAAATAAAATTGGCTATAGACCCAATTTAGCTGCACTTTTTTTTTTCCTCTATTACCTGTTCTAAAACATTTGCTAACAAATTGCAAACTATCTTTAGGAAATCCATTCCAGGTTTGCTGGATTACCCAACTTCCCTGATGAAAGTGTATCCTTTTCAGCCTTGGAGAACTTTAATAAATCAGGCCCTATGTGTCAGCCGATTTACTGGGAACAATGCTCTTTTTATGCAACAACAATTGTTAATATAAAGAGGGCAGTAAATTGGGCTCTGTTGGATACATATGTCTATAGTTTTTGCAAAAATAAAAAGTAATATTGCAAACATATCCATATAACTCAAAATATGCACTCACCATTTTTGGATTATAGTATACTTGCTACTGCCCCTGATCTGCTAATCCTGGATACTGGTTCACCTTGGATTTTGGTTCTTGAACTTACATTTTCACAGCAAACTTTTATGGGGCTACCCCTGCTTGGGGCAAGAAGAGGCAAGTAGACCCCTAAAACTTGTCCTGAAAATGTAACTGTTACTGCAAATATCACAAATTGTACTCAAGCGTGTTGTTCCTCATTGCCTACCAACATCCCTGACCTCTTATTTGATTACTCAGCTATGCTTGACTGTTGTCTGTACTGACCTTTGGCTCTAACTTGACAGCAACTCTGCCTCAAAATTTTTGTATTTTGCCTAGTCCTGTCAAAAAGTTAGCCATGTCCACAATGCTCTGAATATATTTGATCAGTGAAGTTACAAACTGTTGGTCCTGGTTAGTACCTGAATGGGGGGGCTGGGAAAACAGGTGCTATAGGCTCTAGGGTCCATTCCCACATACTGTATGAGTTGCAGTAATGCATGTTGAAGCATGAAAATAGTTGCAGTGATATTTGATTTAATGGCATCTATCCAGCACAAGACAATGCATGTGCATACTGAACCATCTGTATTGCGTTGTGGTGCATTGCATTGGACAAAAAGACTCAGGTAAACATATTTTACATTGTTCAGTTCAGTTGTTTTCACTATACAATACACATTATATTATATTGCAGAATGTATCTATATTCTAAAGTTGTACAATGTTAAAAACGATATAGAAATATATATACAGAGTGCCACTATATGGCTGCTACTGCATCTCTCTATTGCTGGCTAACGGGTATTGGTCCCACGTGCTCCACCAAAAGGGAATCGAAGACTTTAGGGAACATTGATCCTGCCAAGAATCAGAAACCACGTAATTAAGGCATCAACACACATAACACGGCCAGGCATTCAGAATTGCAAAATCTGCACTTTTTTAGGAGACCATTAAGTCCTTAATATTATATACTATATAAATCCTGTTTATTAATAATAATATTAAAAATAATAATAATAATAATAATAATATAGTCATAGTGTTGCACCAAGGGCTTTTTATTTGAACCCTACTATTTTTTATAGGCAGCAGATTTTTTACATCATTTATTTTAGTGATAGACTAAACTAAAAAATAAATGTAAAATTGTGAAGTATGAAATATGAATATGAATATTTGTCAGGTATTATACCATGGTATTTATCAATTTATCACCTTCAGGCACTTATGGTGAACCATTATGCTTGTATTTGCAAATACCTGTTTAAAGCAAATTTTGTTGTGAATTGAACCCACTTGTAAAAACCACTTGCAAATGTTTAAAAACTTTGCACAAGCACCTTTAAGTGTTTACAAGCGGGACCAATTCATGTCTATGGAGGCAGTGGGGGTTGCAAACTACCCCTGGACCCTGCATGCAATGGGTCCAAAACGACACGCTGCAACAATGCCATTTATTGATACTATTACAAATAATAATATATGTGCTATGGGGAAGAATATTATCATTTATAATCATTTAGCAAGATGTTCATTACTCATTCAAGAACAATGAAAAAAACACTTGAATGAGAATGTTAATAGGTTTGCCAGCTGGGTTTAGGTGTTTTATAAAAGAGGGGTCATGAAAAATACAGAAGTAATGAATTTGGTTATCTTTATACATTTGCATCTAATCTCATATATATATATATATATATATATATATATATATATATAGTATTTATTTATTTAATAGTTTGTTAAATTATGTAAGCAGCTGCAAGACAGAAGAAAGTCTACTCATTGTTAGAGAACAATTGCTATCTTTTCTTCCTTGCTAGCATTTCCCCAGTTAAATGGCATTAGGGTTAATTTTTCAGGGCCCATTTTCGGGAAACTTCATTAGTTAATGCACGTGTATTAATACCTATTAACAAAACAAAACAAATGGGCTGCAAAGACACCCTAACTTGCAACAAAAGCACCCTTTTATTCTCACATACAGGAACCCACTGCGATTGTGCATTGTGATACTATACATTAACATCCCCACTTCCTAGATTGTAAGCTCTTCAGGGCAGTGTCCTCCCCTCCTCTTGTGTCACTGTCTGTATTCATCTGTCATTTGCAACCCCTATTTAATGTACAGCACTGCATAATATGTTGGTGCTATATAAATCCTGTTTATTAATAATAATAATATTAATAATATCCCAGTTAATGTATATTGTCATATGCCAGGAATGTATTCATGCAGACTTGGTAATAAAAGTTGTTCCATTACTACTTTTGCTACTACTGCTGTGTGCTGCAGTGCAGATGCATGGCTTAGTGTGTTGAGGATATGCCATGCAAAATGTAACACACATTATCGCACATTGCACTAATACACATGGACAGTAACACAGAGGCTTAAATAATCACATAGTGTTTTACTGAATATTTTGTTTCATAGCACTCAATTATTAAAACATTTGATTCCTGGGCAAAAACATTGATAAACAGACAATACATGTCCAATATTTACCCACACATGCAATATTTTCATCCCTTTATAAGAATGGAAACTTAACTGATTTAGGACTTTGAAAGCTCTGTATAAACTTAAAGCCAAAAAGAACATTGGTGTCAGTTAAACTGACCTGAGAGACACAAATTACTAATTGCTCTAGCAACTTACAAAGGAACCTTGGTTGAGAAACCCTGCTCTAGATCCTATGGGTCCGATTTATTATAGCTCTCCAAAGCTGGAGAGGATACGCTTTTATCAGTGAAGCTGGGTAATCCGGCAAACCTGGAATAGATATGGTCCAGGATTGCAAATATTTGCTTGAAAATAGCAAATGACTTTGAAGAAATCCATTCCAGGTTTGCTGGGTCACTCAGCTTCACTGTTGAAAGCGTATCCTCTCCAGGCTTGGACAGCTTTAATAAATCAGGGCCTATAAAGGAACTTCTTTTTTACCTTTCTGTCTCAGAGACTTTTGGATTTGTCTCCATTGTGAGTCTTGGTGACAACAATCACCAGGACAAACAGATAGTCTAAAGCTACGTACACACGGCAGATTTTTATTGCCCGATAATCGGCATCGGCCAATTATCGGGCGAAAATCTTCCGTGTGTACAGTCGGTGTCGTCCATCGTCCGGACGACCGACCTGCCGGATCCACGGACGATGGACGACAGCCGATCGTAATGAAAGGGAAGGGGAGAGCGCGCAGCAGGGTGCCGCTCCGTCGCTCTCCCCCCTCCCCTCTCCATAGAGCATGAATGGTGCTGTATGTACAGCATCGTTCATGCATCTTGCAGCCCCTTGTCGTTGGAAAGGATCGTGAAAGATCCTTTCCAACGACAAAAATTGCAAGTGTGTACGCAGCTTAATTCTCCTAAAACATCAATTAAGCACTGACCGGGCTACTAATCCTTCCAAGCTGTTCCCAAAACCCAAAAATAAAATTTGCTATAGACCCAATTTAGCTACATTTTGATTTCCTCTATTATCTGTTCTATGTGCAAGAACTATTAAACCAAGCTGATATATGTTAGCAATTATAAATGATTTCTTGATATGTAGAATCAATAAGCTCATTTAGATCCTATTTGTGGTTCTTCTATGTCAGCTAGAGAGAGCATGGTGATAAATGTAGTGATTATATGGTGCTAGAACACTGGCTGGGGTTCCATAGAACTATAGGGTTCCCCCAAAGGTTGCTGGGGTTTGCTTGAGCAATGAGCAGTTTGTCAGGTCAGTTTAACTGATACCAATAATCATTTGGTTATCTGCAAGGGTGACATTCTTCACAATAGCCAGCAATGTAAGATGAATTCTTCCCACTGATCACCACACTAGAAACTTTGAGCTGAGGATATACTAATTATAGGAGGGGTTCCCTGAAGACATGAAAGTTATTTCAAGTGACCCCCCATGTAAAAAAGGTCAGAAATGGTTGGTCCAAGGAGTGTACAGGAGAGAATGACAATGCTGCAACTGTGCTGTTACCCAAATGCATGTAATTCTGCCTTGTTGGTAAGAATAAATCATGAACAAACCTTTTACAAACTATACAAACATTACACGAGAAACCACATATTTGGTTTACATTTAGGGTTGAGTTACGATGGGCCTGATTTATTAACACTGGAAAAGATAGATTATCATATGAGAACCTGGGTGATCCAGCAAATCTTAAATGGATCTGGTCCAGGATTGAAAACATTTGCCAAATATTAGCAAATGGTTTTAGGAAGTCCATTCCAGATTTGTTGGATCACCCTGGTTCTCCTATATTACCCTATCTTCTCCAGTAAACCTGGGATGAATCTGGTCCAGGATTCAAAGCATTTGCTAGCAAATAGAAAATACATTGAAGAAATCCACTCCAGGTTTGCTGGATCACGCAGCTTCACTGATGAAAGTGTATCCTCTCCAGCCTTGGAGAGCTTTAATAAATCAGGCCCAAAGTAGCTTCTGCAGCCCTTTGCTTATTTCTTGACACAGAGTTACAATGTACAGTCTTCTTAATGGGGGAGGCAGGAGACTGAGGAAAGCCTTCTTCAGACTGCAGCAGACCAATGAAATCATCTCAGCCTAGGTAAAGTCACTGAGCTGCTTTTTAATGCTAACAAGTACAGTTTTTTTTTTTAAATAACACTGTTGTCTATGTTGTCACATGCCAGGAATGTTTTCATGCAGGCTTGTAGAGTAACTGATACAACCACTTGTATAGGTTTTCCACTGTTGTAGAAGGAAAGTTATTGAACCTTCATGGTAGTTTACTGCTGTATTCCTTCCCATAACCCCTTGTTACTGTAAACATTTGCAGCTTTTCACTCTCCAAAACCAATGAAAAAAATCAGATCTTTGTCTTTTCTTTTCACATTCATATGTGAATATTTACAGAACAACCTCCCTTCAGTTTAACAGTCAAAGGCATATACTTCCAGGAATTTCCAGCAATAGCGAAACAACTAGGAGCTTTGCCATTTAAAATCAGACAGCGTTTATTGCTTTCTTAGAGGAAGGGTTAAAAAAAGTTGCCCTACTTGTTCTCAGTAATAACTTCAGTATTAGATTTCTCTGCACTGCAGAAGTACACCAGCATGTATGCCTCATTGAGACCATTTTACTGCTAAACCATCTGTGTCATTGTTTACAAAGAATGCAAAGAATCTATGAACTGTACTAAATTCTTGCTGGTATTGCAATGCAAAGAAAAGATATACAATATATATACAATTATATGCAGTCAGAATTACATAAAAAAAAGATATCTTTACAAGTGTATATCAAACAGGACAACAGCGGCACCTGGTGGTGGAAAATGATTATGACTACTAATATTCTTATTATCACTATTATTATTATTATTATTATTATTATTATTATTATTATTAATAATAATAAACAGTTTTTTTTCATAGCACCAACATATTACACAACACTGTACAATAAGTAGGGGTTGCAAATGACAGACGAATACAGACAGTGACACAGGAGGAGAGGACCTGTCCCAAAGAGCTTACAATCTAGTAGGTGGGGGAATTAGCATATACTAGGGGCATAATTTGGGGCTGATTTATAAAAGCTCTCTGAGGTGTAGCAGCTACAAATGTATTTAATTAAACTTACTGTCAGACATCATAATTTGAAGCTGAGCTTGATTAGTCGTACTCTGACCCATTCCCTCGTACCCTGTGTATTCTATTAGTATATTAGGCAATCTGTCACTACTTGTAAGTGAGACAAAATGTAACTATATAAGATATTTTCAGACTACCATATTTGACTGATCCAAGGTTTGGTGAAAAAAATGATTTGTGAAGGCACCTTGAGGTCCTAGTTAGGGTCCAGAGTGGAGCTTGTTATATTTTCAGATGCCACAAAGCCCTATTTAACCTTCTTATTGATTACTGTATTGCACCCAGAATGCATTTACATTAAAAAATAAATAAATGAATAAATAGCTCCTTTTATTTTTTTTCTATCCACCAATTGTTGCAAAAAAATTGTTAAAAAATCCTCTACAGCCAGCACATGTTGGACTGAGGCTCTTACAAATCTGGCTCTCCTGTGGTCCAACATTCCTCACTGACCGCTGCTCCAATCAACATTAATCTCCCTTCCTGATAGAGACCAATAATGTAAGTGGGGGCCCCATCTCCTGCACCCCTGCCATTCTATCAGCTGGGGCCTGGAGGAGGTGCAGACCATGGACAATCGGGCAGTTTGTTCTTTCCTATATAACTGGCCCCGATCAGCATGGTTGATTGGAGCATTGAAGCAGCATCCTGGGGGGAAGGGGGGCATGTTAGACTGCTGGGCTGCTGCGTGAATTTAAACCAGCAAAGTAGAAAACAAAATTAGAAAAATTGGCATATTTATTACTGTAATATGCCTGACCGCATTAGAGTAACAACTTAAGCAGGTTCAATTAGGCTTTAAATGCAATAAAAAGCCTCATAAATAGGCCTGTAGTGACTATCATGAAAGACATGCTAAGCAGATAAGTATGCATCAAATAGACATATCACACTTCTGGGACTAGACTCATCATAACATTGGAAAATTTCATATATGACTATCACAGCATACTGTACTTTGATAAATATTGTTATGACAGCATGCAGTTACGTGACGCTGAAATTACAGAAGTGATGTAAGCTGAGATAAAATACCTATGTATCACTTTCATGTGTACAGTTAGATACCTGGCACAAATAAGTAGTAAGATGAATGTAAATACAAGTCTACTTTTCACTTTAGAATCTAAAGGTATTAAATATAGAATTGTGCTTGGCAGGTGCTCCCCCTTGTGTTCTCTGCCCCACATTGCATCTGGAACATTTAGCTAGGAGGAGGTTATGTCAGGATAAAATTAGCCTGTGGCCTCAGAGGTATGTGCTCTTGACAAGGTCATAGTTTACATCACAGACAAGTTAATCTTTATCAAGTAACCAACACATAGAGAACATCATGTTTTTGTTTTTTGTGGAAGTTTAGTCCCCACTATAAAGCAGTCTTGGATAATTTTATTAAGCTCAATTTTTAAGAAGGGCAGTTGTAGTTAAAGTTTTTAGAAGTTTACATTACTAGATATTCAGCTGGAGAAAAAAAAACTTCCTACATGATTTAAAATGTGATGGGAAGAAGGAAGGGAGGGCACTCCTATGTTTAGGCTTTTTAGTAATTTAATATTCCTTCGAACTTGAACTCTAGCCTTACCTTTATTCTTGCACACTTTGTTTTCTGCACTGGAATTGGTTACTCTGCTTTATCTGCACTATGCGAGCTTCTTACAATCTGCATTAGAAGCTGCAGCAAGTCCTAGTTGCTGGAGGAAGCCCAACATCATATTATCCTTTCCTCCCCAGCCTTTCTATCCCTGACTCCTCTCATTTAGCGGATTTAGTTATAATGCACAATATGAGATGCCGGCCATCAGAAATGAACTTCTTGCATTGCTGAGAGAGGCACAAAAACAAGTCATGCTTTCACTGGGTATAAAATAGGATTTAATGAAAACAGAAAGCTCTTATTTAAAAATATTATTAGCATGTTGGTGGCGGAGGGAACCAGATATTAGAAAATTATTAGCAAATTTAGCTGACGCGTTATATGGAAACATTTTATTAAGGATTCTGTTAATATAGATATTGGGAGCAAGTGGATGACCCTTTTTATTGGATATATGACAGCTTTATATATATTCTATATATTCCTGACATTTTCCTTTTCTTTATTTATTCTCTGTTTTGTAAGTGTTGGAGGAAACCCATAAGTGCTACATCCATATCAAACCTTTACAATGTTTATTTCACCAATTTTCTAAATGGATTTTCAAGGCCCATAATTTCAGACTTATAAGCATCAATTAATCATAAAGGCATAATTTATTGTACATTTCAACGAAGAAAAAATTCCACAGACAAAAGATCAGAGTATACAGTTTTTGTTTTTAACAGTTTGGATGAAAGTATTAGTTTGTCCCATGTCAACCTCTTGATGCGTTTTGCAACACATATTGCTTCCTCAGGAGGCACGAGACACCAAAAAATCAATTGTTAAAACCTCTTTCCATCCTAAATCAACCAGGATCAATAATCCATGTGTATAAAATAGCTTTTTTGGGGATCATGAAATAAGATCTTACACTGCATAGCTGATCTCAACTCACCGCATTTTAAACCTTGTTCTTAATCTTTTTAGAAGGAGCACTGTTTCACCATTCTTCAAAATCAGTTTGTATTTATGTAAATGAATAAACTCTCAATTTCCTTCTTAAACAGTTCTCTGTCTAACGACCTTCTTACTTTGTGTCAGGTGCAGTCTGCTGGGTATATGCAGTGCATAATATACATGTGCCATAGAAAAGATTGAGCTCATTTCTACTAAGTTTGCTTACTATGGGAAAGAAACCGCATGTTATAGACAGTAGGGAGCAATGGGGTGTGTAGCCAAGATTTTGAGCATATACTCAGATTGACAGAACATTGCATTCCTCCCTGCACCTCTGCCATACTGTCAATTAGAGCCCTGGAAAAGGTGCCCAGTGTGCACTCTCTTAAAACTGGTTCTGATGATAAGGTTTATTTGTGGTGCCATTAAAAATTAATACCAACCTAGGACACCTACATGTTTGTACATTTGTGCCATCCTCCTTCAATGTCATTACAATTTTTTATTATTATGCTTCATAACTGGAACGTACCTTCATATGGAGGTTTGTAATGGCTGTAATAATATTATATTTATACCCGTGTTTTTTTCCACACATATCACTCGATGTTGCAATCCGATAAGTCATGACTTGTACAAGAATGGAGGATTAGCGGCTTACCAGGTTAAATCACGGTGAGACATCTGTGCAGCAATACTCCATCCCCACCCTGGAAAAAAATACACTTTTATTTCTTATTTCCACTAAACAGGTGGCTTTTAATTCTCATGTTATTACTATAAGAGTATATTATCATGACAAACCTTCCTCTTTCAGCATAAGCCGCCAATGGGGAGCTTTAGGAGTGTGCAGAAACTCTAAGTGTATATTTAGACTACAGCTAAGCCCAGTCACTGAATCTCATATAAGCTTTAACATGTTATTGTAATTCCAAAAGTTGCTTTTAATCTTTTTTTAATCTGCAGCTTTCCAGCTAGAATACCTGGTGACCTTGGAGATTCCTGTTCAGGCATTTCCGGTTGTCTCCCTATCACACGCACCTGGTAGAGAGTACAAGCAGTTGTGTGGATGCACAATATCCAGGCAGGGTCAGTGAAGTGGCTACAGGTAATAAGCAAAACCAAAAGAAACTGGATAAAAAAGAGGTGAAAAAAAACCTTTCACTTAAATGGGGTAACTGTTCGCCATTAGTTATAGTTTGTGATCATGTGTCCCATTGACTATTATTTTTGCTGCTTGCCGCCTCTTACCAAAGTAAGGATCACTAGCAGAGGTGGCGAGTAAATGTTTTAAAAAAATACTAAGATTTTCCATTGTCTATGGTGTTTTTAACTTTGAAAGCGTCATATGATTTGGGCTCCTTATAGAGTGGTACTCAGACTTGTCAACCCTTTATGAATAAAGAAATAGGCAATAAAGTTCCAAAAAACAATCAACAGTAATTGTAAAAGTGCAATCCAGAAGAAAGATGGCCACTAGATAAAAGAAAAATGGCTCTACATTTGATATTTTTGTAATTATGTTGCTGAATGTTAGATATATGCAGTGTTTTGCACAATGGAAAACATTTCTGTATGATACAAAGAGATAAGAAGTGTAATAGATGAAAGAAGAACAGTCAGTATCCTTCTAACAACCAGTTAGCCCTCTGCCTCTGTATAACAGAATATAGCTGGCTGGGTATATGACCCCGGTTTTTCTTTGTTCAGACATTTCATACCTGCACATACAGAATGCATATCACAGACTGACACATTAGTGAAGACAGAAGACGGGGAGTTCTTGCATTGCTCGGGCTCAATCAGCAGCCATATATTTGACTCTGTGTGGTACTCCTTGTGTTGATCCTGTGGGTGAGGTGTCAGAGATGGCAGCCCAGCTCATCATCCTGCGAGTCATTTATCTCAACTGTCAAAAGGAGACATGAAAGCAAATTATACTTCATTTATCTTTAGCTGCCACTTTGGATTTGTATGCCTCATTTACTGTGCAAAGCAAGACTTGTACAGAGGAGGTTTTATATAAGCAGAATATCATGTGGTGGGATGCCTTGTATTTCTTTTGTCATAATTATCATGAGTCTTTCATAAATACATGTACTCATTTGTAGCCACTAGAGGGAGTTGGTATATGCATGTCACAGTGCAACCAGCATCTGTGCTGAACACATTTTGTGATACAAATAAGCCACCTGGCTGGAGGCTGTAGGTATACTAACTGAAGAAGTTCAATGGTACTTTCACGTGTTAAGGATTACACAATTGAAAGACTTTAAGAAAAGATAGCCAGGCAAATCCACTGTGCTGTGTAATCCCACACATCAGACATGATTTATTAAAGCTATTCCAGAAAGACTGTCATGAGAGAAATTAGGTGATCCAGAAAACCTGGAATGAAATTTTAAGAAATCATGGCTTGCTGGATCACCCAGATTCTCCCATGATAATCCATCTTTTCCAGTCTTGGTGAGCTTTGATAAATCAGGCTCATCATTTAGGATTGATTCAGGTAATGCTGATATTGATTTGTTTGTTTTCCAGTTTTATAATTATAAATAGAAGTTTTATCAAATGTTCACACTAAATGGCTATATTGTTTACCTGAATGGCACAATCATGCCTAGGTAACAAGAAATAAAACAGATGTTGAGTTGTATTGAAAATCATTACAATACTGAGCCAATGTTTTACACAGCGTCAGATTATTTAATCTGAACACTTATAAAACAACAGCAGAAGAAATATTATTTGATTAGAAACCTGTGTGACTTCTTGTTCCTCCTGTGGGATCTGTCCATAAATGTCTCTGTTTACCTTCTCTGTATATGGTTTCTATTACTCTGTACCCTGAAAGCCTTTCCCTTCCTGAACAGAGTCGGCTCATATACACGGAGGATCACTGAAACTACAGAATTGGGAACCCTCTGTAAAGTATTGGGTGCTGATTCATTAATTCTTCTGGGTTCAGCTGGATCCAGGATCTGTAGAAGACAGAGACACCTTGTAATGTATTTCAAAGATGTCATTTACTTATACAGAATAAATATTCAACTTATATTTATATAATGAGCCATTCAGAGAGACACAGCTTCCTTTTCTGCTTCCTGTGCATTCCTAATAGCCAGTGAAGCAGCACATCACAGCCAAAAAAAAAGGGGGCCTTGGCCACAAAAAGTTCTCACATTTAGCTATATCTGCTGGATATGGAAGCTGTCGCAGATACAGACAGGCACCTGTTGGTGGTTTGGAGATCAACCCTGATATCAATATTTTAAACATTTTTTTTTAAATTCGTCAAGTCAGCACCCACTTTTTCCATAATCGGCATTGCCTCACATCCTCTTTCGAGTGACAACCAGCATCATCCAAGTCCTCATGTTCCGGCCTCCAGGGAGCTAATCTTTGCATGGTGCGATTCTCTGCAGCATTCACAATTCACCCATCGCTGGAGGTAAAGAAGGACTCATCATATAACAATAATTAAAAAGAAAAGGATATGTGTAAAATGGAAATAAAATATAAGCAACAAAGCAACAAAAAAAAACAAACTTTATGGAGCCTAGACATTCATAAACTTCTGGAGCAAGCTTTGCTTTGATATGCAAAAATAAACAACTGCAGAGTTAGTCTTGGTTATTAAAGAGTTACAAGATGTTACAAAAGAGCTCAGTCTCAGCTCTGTATAGCAAAAAAATTCTTCTGCAACTCATGTGAACCGCTCCCCTCCCCCTTATCAAGCCTCCGTACTACACATGAGCGAGCAGGGAAACCCCATTCTTATCTAGGAGTTGTCCGTATGTCGGATGTTCTTAGCTACCTGCATTGAGAAAATATTGGTGCCTAAAGAATCTTTACACTCAGGTATAATTTCAGGACCCCTACTACCCTTAATGGTACAATCCACAAGCCCCTACCTCACACCTGTGTTCTATAGCTGATGGGAGAAAACAATGAGCTCAGCAGGGGGACCAGGAATCTGACACACCTAGAAGATCCTTCAGGCACCAATGTTTTTTCAATACATTAGGATTTAGCCTCATGGGAGATAAAAGTGTTAGGGTTCAACTAAAGCCAAAATTATTCAGGACAAATTCTTTATTTGTACAAATTGTAAGTTGTATCATGTGTTAATGTGCAGAGCTTTAATGGGCTGTTAATGCCCCACACTGGATCTAGAAATCAGACATGCAGCATTTTTTTCCTGACACGATGCACGTGGGTCACTGGGCTTGCGGTGTAATGGGCTGTGATTTGGGTAGGGGCACTAGGGTGCTACTGAGAATGAATAGATCTAAGAAATGCATTGCATTGGAAAGGAACAATGGTGATAGAAGGGGGTGCTGGCTGATGATAGCCTCTAGTGGGTGTATGAGAGGCAGGCAATGACAACAAAATCTTAAATGTTTTATTAAAATAAGACTTTACATAATAAACATATTCTCAGGTGCAGTAAGAATCTCCCAACCTGAGTGACAGACATCAAACATCTGTCTATAAGAACTCAGCCCCTGACCTCCTTGAAGTTTATGGTGGTCAAGGGATACCGTCGCAAACTCATGACTTCACCCAAAGCACGCCTCTCACTATCCAACCAATGCCGTCTTGTTGCAGTCGATCTCATTTGCATTCTCGTGCTTGATTGGATCTGCTCGTTCTGTCTCAGCTTAGTGACGCTATTCGTTGACAGGCGTTGTCAGGTTCCCGGGTTGCAATTGGCCGTCGCTATCCCCGCCCTCTGTATAAAGCCGGTGAAGGTGAAGGTGACGGTAGCAGTGTGTACTAGGCTTGTGATATCTCTCAGTGTCATCCATGGCTGCCTCCTCCATCTTCTCCACCGTGCCTCAGGCCCCGCCAGTGGCGGTCTTCAAGCTTACTGCAGACTTCCGTGCGGACACCGACCCCCGCAAGGTCAACCTGGGAGTGGGAGGTGAGTGTGGCTACTCAGGCATTGGCTCGTGCCAAACTACAAGTCCCATCATGCCCTAGCAGGTATTGGGTACAGGAGCATGCTGGGAAATGTAGTTCTACAGCATTTTGGCAGCTGTCAATCACAACCAGGCCCATCTCCCAGCCACATTTGCAAGGCATGAACACCTGGAGATTATCCTTATTCCCAAATCTCAGCTATTGTGCCAGAAACCTTCCTGTATCTGATATTTATTTACATTTGTGTCCTCTTGGCTTTTAAGGGTATCTCCCCTAACCTCTTAGATTGTAAGCTCTTCAGGTCAGGGTCCTCTCCTCCTTCTGTGTCAGTCTGTCATTTGCAACATCTATTTAATGTACAGCGCTGCGTAATATGTTGGCGCTATATAAATCCTGTGTATTAATAATAGGGTGCACTGTTCATACAGAGCAATCCATGTATCTCAGCATCAAATAACCCACAAATACAGAGCAGTACAATGGTAAAATACTGCTAGGGATTCATTGCTGAGTGTCACAAAATATTTCCAAAAAGTTGCCACCGAAGATGTTCTCTGAAATGGCAAAAGATTGTTTAAAGAGACCTGTCAGTGATGGATAATGTAAGGTGCCATTGCTGGCCTGGTTGGTGTTCTGCTGCTGCTGCTCTGGTGTCCAATTGTCACATAACTTGTCAGCTATCTGTATCACTGTGACTGCCGACACCAAAAGATCTGGCATTCCTTACAATGAAATCAGCAATGGCAGCTTGAGAATCCAGCAATCTTTGGATCGTCAAACACCCAGTGACTTACCCCCTCTCATTGCAACCCAGGCTGGATCCCTGTCCAAGATGCATGGAGTTTGCAGGGTTCTCCCCAGGCCCTTTTAGCTGGGTGCACCACCAGGCACTTTTCAGCGCCCACCGGCTGTTTTTGGGTGGTTACTAAAGAGTTTGGTCACATTACAGGGGCTGCCACCCACCTACAATTTCTTCCTACCCGGCTTAAAAAAAATTCTGGGTTGAGCACTGAGTTTGTATGTCTTGCCCCAACGCAAACTGGCCCTAGGCTCAGTTCATATTTGCTCTTTAAAGCACCATATAAAAAAAGAAGGGCAACACTACTATACCACCTTATAGATAGATAGGCATTAAGTGTCACCAGTAAGTATTTATTGCAGCAAAAAAACTGCCAGTAAAAAATCTGCAGCCTATAGTCAGCGACTGAAGTTACAGGAGTACATGGAGGCTGAGGACGTCACATGAGATCACTCTCATTACACTGCACTACAAATGCATGCTTGTCCCCATTAGATATTCTTCTCAGAAAGCTCTGTTATTAATGGGTCAGATTCAAAAATATAAAAATCAATGAACCAAGCTAGTCCAATGTCCTCACCGGCCCCTTTTAGCTGGGTGCACCACCCGGCACTTTTCAGTAACCACCCAGATGTTATTGACGAGTTAGGTCACAATACAGTCTCCCGGCTTATAAAACTTTCTGGGTTGAACACTGCAGTCCAATTAAAAGTTTGACTTTACTGGCCCTGAGTAAGCACAACTTTACCTTATAAGGTCCAAGGGCTCTGCCAAAAGTTCAAAGGGTTGTAGGTTGGGCACCAGTGCTGTAGTCACCATGTTTTTAAATTTGATGACATCTGTTATCCAAAGGGGTGTGGAGTCACAAGCAAATATTATGTCCCTGGAGTCAAAGGGGGCAAACTTTACCGACTTCAACTCAACAGTCCTGGTTATCAGATTTGTTTTGTTGTTTCTTCCTGGTCTTCATGCAGTAGTAATATATACATAAATATAGTTTTTTTTGCTATATATATATATATATATATATATATATATATATATCCCCAACACATGTTGGATCATTTTGGGGTGTACCACTATTTACAGCTAATCCATCTAGCCCAGTGATTCTCAACCAGGGTTCCTCCAGAGGTTTCTAGGGGTTCCCTGAGCAATGAACACTTTGTACCTCTCAGGCCAGTGACACCAATGACCTTTTTGGCTATTTGTGATATTCTTCCCAATGGCCAGCAATGGAAGAGTCATTATTCCCACTGACCATCATGCTAATGTACTGTGAGCTGTGGTTATATTAATTACAGCCAAGGTTCCCTCCCTGTTATAAAGGTTGCGAAACCCTGCTCTAGACAGACCCTACAATAATTCATTTGGCATGAATAAAGGACAGAACAATTGAGGATCGGATTTAGACAGGAAGAGCATGTGACAGATTTTTGCTGGAATGCACAAAATGACACCACAGGAAAAGAACTGGATGTAGTGCATATGTTTGGTTTTCCTAGGTTAATAATGGCTGACTGCCGAGCCTTTTCAGTAGCAGCCCAGGTCCTCAGACAGAAGAACATGTGAGCTGTGCCTGCTGAGAGAGCACTTTATCCTGAATATAGTACAAGCCTTTGAGCAGTGCTGCAAATCAGCATTTAGTTGTAATGCGTGTTAACGGCCTAGCTAGGCATTGCAACATTACTTTTAGCACTACAGGTATAAATCATGAGCTATCCATGCAAGCCAGGCATAGAGATCAAAGTCAAGTAACATCTGGTCCAATACTATTAACCAATCTTTGCATGACCCAATGCAGTCAAGTCGAGTTATGCTTATCCATGTGTGTTCTGGCTTTGTGATCTGATTGCATAAGCCTTGATGGGTCCCTATTCACCACTTAGCATTCTGCGAGCATATATAAGCATTCTAAGCCTATCAATATCTGAAATGCACTGCAGATTTATTGCAGATTTCTGTTCTTGAGTCTGTCATGAAAGATTCTTCTATATTTATTCATTATTAGCAATCTTCTGTGTGTGATAGTATCTCCTTACTGGATTTCCTGGCTTTGAGCAAAGTTATGTAAGGGAGAGCATAGAGACTCTTATCACCATGTCTCTGCCTGGGAACAGCTGGGAACTCACTGGGAGATCTGACAGCCTGCTGGGCAATTCAACCTGCTGACATTCATCTAATACTGACTGAGTTTTTGTCTGCACTAACGCTTTTAGTTAAGCAGTCGAGTAAACTTTAATTAAATTAATGTTCCTCATCGGGTTAAGTTGTGCAACATCATTCAAGGTTACACTGTGCTTTGAAACTTGGTAAGTTGTGTACTTTGAAATTCTGCCTGTTATAAAGTTCATCCCTGATCAAAAGCAGATATCAGCATTAGCATACAAATAGGGGGGAAATCAGACAGGTTTGATGGTATAACTTTTGTTCATTATTTTTTTCCCCCCAGCATACCGTACTGACGACTCCCAGCCCTGGGTTCTGCCTGTGGTGAAGAAGGTGGAGCAGAAGATAGCCAATGACCACTCATTAAACCATGAATACTTGCCAATTCTTGGACTTCCTGAATTCCGCTCCAGTTCCTCCAGGATCGCTCTGGGTGAGGACAGTCCTGCCTTCAAGGAAGATAGGGTAAACTTTTTTTATATTGTCAATTCACCTTCTGTACCATTGCTCTGTGAGCATATTTATTTTTAATTCTTGTTCTACATCTGAATTATTTTTCTACAGGCTGCATATAGTTAGGTTGAAAAAAGACAAATCCATCCAGTTTAACCACTGGGGAAATAAACATAACAGAAAACCCTGCGTGTTCATATAGAAAACTTATACCCAAAGTGCAAAGGTAACCCACTCTATGAACATAACAAGTGTCAGTAAATACAGACAGATACAACCAGCATTCTGAAACAATACTCATTGAGCTCCAGTAGCTATGTGAAGGTCCAATGCATATACTGACTTCCTGAATGTCAGGGCATAGCCTTGAGCCAATCACACGATGCATAGTGACCTAAAAAAGCTCAAAAGATTTGCTTGGGATTAGGTGAGGACCAAATATTTTTGCATAGGAAGTTTAAGGGATTACAGGCTGAACTTTCTTTTAAGAAATCAGTGCTTGTCCACACCTACAGGGACCAGGAACTATGGTTTATTAAACATGGAGCGCGTATCTACCAACATTAACTTTGAAGTCTCCATTGTCAGTCCTCTTGCTTCTAACTTTGTCTGTCTCGTTTCCTTCTGCAGGTAGGTGGTGTGCAGTCCCTCGGTGGTACAGGAGCTCTGCGAATTGGAGCCGAGTTTTTGAGGCGCTGGTACAATGGAAACAATAACACTGCAACCCCAATCTACATCTCTGCTCCCTCCTGGGGTGAGAATTTTCTTTATATATATCCCCTCTTCCCTGTAATTATTGCATTATAATATATAAGACTAGGCCTTGTGCTAGTAAAGCTAGGTACACACGTGCAATAATTGTCGTCAGAAAACGAACAACTAACGATTATGCACGATTATACATGCTGTAACGAAATGATCGATCAAATATAATCCATCAATAATGTACACACGCTAGATACGATAGTTTGAACAATGCAGGAAGTGACATGTAAAGGAGAAAGTGTACTGCAGAAACATCCATGATTACTGAACGACCGTACACAAAATAGATTGCAAACAATTGTCACCTGATCAGATCCACCGGGACGGTCGTTCGGGTCCAGCGGCAATCCTCGTTCATCGCCGCCCAGCACTTTTTTTGTTAAAGATTATCGGACGAACGGTAGTTAGTCATTCAATTCCAATGATAATTATTGCACGTGTGTACGCAGCCTAAGCCACTTTGATGCACTTGTTTTATGTTAGCATTAAACTTGCTGTGCAGTTACAAAGCAAGGTGAACTTAATGCAATGCCATATGACACTCTCAATGCTACAGAGCATTTTAAAGTAGAATAGCTGTTTCATCAAGGCTGTATTGTCACTGCTGATTCACAACCATGTAGCATATCCATCAGCACCTGGCACTGCTTTCTGGATTGAATTGACAGTCTGCAGTATCTGAGAGGGGGAACATCTGAGACAAAAAAATAAAAGGAAAGAAAAGTATGAAAAGCATGTTTGTTAACTTGATATGATATAACTTGATATGATATGAAGTTTCTATCATATAGTAACTGGATTTGGTACTTGTTTAGACTTTCATACAGAAACGTTTAATTATGCCTTCAAATATTGCTGCAATATCTTAATAAAACAAAACCTCTGGGCTATAGAGCAAATGCACACATCCCAAAATACATTGCTCTCACAAGGTGAAAGCAAAACCCTTATTGCCATCTGTGAGCAGAGTCTGAAATAGATTGGAAATTTATTGTAAGCAAGCCTCAAAGAATTACATTTAAAGTTTTCATAAAACATTTGTACGTTCACGATCAAGAAATTTCACAATGTCATGCTGAGCTGTGACTTTTTTTTAATAATATTAAGTTGTATCATTATTAAATTTTCCAAAAGAATACTAACAAATATGACAAGTAACAAAACAAAGTACGGGAAACAGAGATAAGCAAAAATAAATGACATCCAGTCGTAGTGTTATCCGGTCTTTTCATGAGATACTATAGTGAAATATAGGGATTCCAACGGATTAATAACTATCTGTAAACATAGAATGACAAGAGAAGGGACAATAAGGAGGTATGGGGGTTAAGGGAACAGAAGCCCAGTTATTGCATTGCCTGTGTGGTATAGGTATGTATGTAAGTCCTCCAATAGAGGGGATCTAGAAATTTGTGGAAATACATTGGTGGGAGATAGTAGATAAGAGTGCCATGGTGCCCATATGTCTGTAAATTTATCAATGTAGTCATGTAACCGGGCCGTGGGATGTTCCATAAGCTGAACATCCTAAATTCAGGCATAAAGATTGGAAAGGCCCAGGGGGGGTGTCGCTTTGCAGTGTCTCGAAATGAGACATCTAGCTGCTATCTGAAAATGAGAATGCTAAGTTTAGAGAGGTTATGTAGGTGCAGGCCCAATAAGTGTGTAACTACATCTAGGATGGTAGAGCCTCAAGTAAGTCATTGACCATTTTCCAATAGGGTACTAGGATCGGGCATGTCCAAAATATGTAATACAATGTACCAACCTCCCCCTAACTTCTCCAACATTTGTTGCTGGTGGTGGGAAAAATAGTATGTAGTCTGTGAGGTGTAAGGTACCAATACATCAATATCTTATGTCTTATTTATATATTTATATAAATATCTTCTAAAAGGGTGAAAAAAGAACTCTTCCGAGCACTGTTCCATATGATAAGTGACATTTTTTTTTAAACGGTTATTGTTTTCTATTCAAAACTTGTTTAAGGTATTTTTACATTATAATATATATGCAGGCAAATGAACATTTATGTTTTTCCCCTTGATACAGAAAACCATAACGCTGTATTTCTTGATGCTGGGTTTAAGGATATCAGGAGTTACCGCTACTGGGATGCTGCTAAACGGGGGCTTGACCTGAAGGGGCTGTTAGAAGATTTAGAGGTAAGCCTAAATCGAGCACAGATTTCAAGTTATAACAAAATATAACAAATTACCAGGGGATTCATTTTCCATCTTGGTATTTTTGTTCTGCTTCTCTCTTATGATTGTTGATGCAACCCGTTTCCTGGGAATTCTATCTTAACCTGTTGTAAAATACAGGTATTGAAATTCTGAAACATTGGCGTTGAGGCTAAGTGATATTCTTGGCCCTTACTCCACCTTATAATGTCTTTATCTAGCTCATCTAGTGCTAGTCAGGTGGCCAGAAGAAAAGACCAATGTGGTCACACAAGCTGTATTCCTTGTTTCTGGCCTCATTGGGATCCAAAAACATGGCGATAGGTTAATTGGCATGCCCCTAAAATTCATCTCCGACTGTATGAAAGACATATGACTATAGTAGGGACATTAGATTGTGAGCCCCTTTGAGGGACAGCTAGTGACATGACTATGGACTTTGTACAGCGCTGTGTAATATGTTGGTGCTATATAAATACTGTGTAATAATAATTCTGCTACACTTTAACTATTGGATAATGGCACTTAACTGCCTTTACAAATGGCCTATAGTTTCCCTGTTGTAGTTTTATTTTTGCCCGCCCCTCAGAAAGTCATATTGGCAGTGTCATTTTTTTCATAGCTAGACTTGGATTTTATTGGCTTATTCCTAAACTTAGTAAAAGCAATATAGAATGTGACACCATAAATTGGATTTGTAATGATTGTTTGGGGAGCTCTCACCAGTGGCATAACACTAATACAGTGGCTGAAGCAGTATTGGAAGTGAGCATGGCATTTACATTTTCAGACACCACCCACAAGGAAATATTTTCTCCTAAATATTTTAAAGTTTTGCTGATTGTCTAAATGAACATCTTGGTTTTTTTTCTTTGGGCACCCATTAAAATCAATGTTTTGTGACATTTCTTTAATTTGCAGATAAGCATACTTTTCATTTTTCATTAAATGTTATACATTTAGGCTTTAATTTTTAAATAACTTTTTTTATAATTATGCAGATGTTGTAATATCTGGTATTATCTTTGCAGAATGCTCCAGAGCACTCTATCTTTGTCTTGCATGCATGTGCACACAATCCTACAGGAACAGACCCTAACCAGGATGAGTGGAAGCAGATAGCAGAGGTTATGAAGGTGAGCTTTTCATAATGTGCATTAGAGGCTGCAGCAAGTCAGCCAGAGCCCACCTCAATTCCTGAAAGACATTCAACATCAAGACATCATCATCTTTTCAACTTAACTGCCCCTGGCTTATCCCTTTCATTAATTGATTCAGTTAATTTATTCATAGTGGCTTCGCATCACATGTAGTTGTTGTCTAGAGCTATTTGCCTGCAAAAACAACATTCCTAGGAACACCAGTATTTGTGGAATGACCTCTACCCACCAGGCATTTGGATATCTGCATACCTCTTCCCAAATGCTATCTCTCACTGCTTGTATCAGTCCTGAGAGTTTTGGAGTATGGAGCCAGGGTATGCTGATGTTTGGGTGAAGCTATGTGCACCAGCCAATCAGCCCCTCTCACTACCTTTGATTTACTGGTGAGGAGTAAAGAGACCCAGTGATAAAATGACTAGTTCTAAGGTCTAGTATCAGGTTTGTTATAAGATACTTATTTGGGTCGATGAACGGGAATGAGGAACCAGTGCAAAAAATAAGCAGAATAAACTTTAGTTTTAACCCCCCTAGCGGTATTCGGGGTGGCTAGTGTGACTCGGGGTGGATTTTCTAGGCACAAACCAGTATTCACGAGTCACTCGGGCTAGCTCTTAAATTAAAAAAAAAAAAAAAACACTTACCTTGTTCTGTCTTTGTCCCCCGGCGTCCTACTGGTCCCCACAGGTCCCGGGGACACGTCCTTCCTCCTCGATCTCCAGCCGCGAAGTGCAGAGATGAGATCTGTGGGGTTTCCCGGTGACGTTGGTACGAACGGGAGGATCGGAGGGAAATTCAAAAATTTTGTATTGTATTCAATACAAAATAGCTGTATTGAGTCCTATACAAAGAAATATTCATATAATTATATTATATATGCTACTGTACACTTACATTACATGTTTAAATGTTTATTTTTTTAACAGATTTTTGTGTTTTGTTATTTAATGTTGATTATTAAATTTAATAAATGTAATAAATATTGGTGAGTTATGTCTAAGAATTATAGCCTACAATGAAAAATAAATTTCCATGCAAAAAATTGTGCTGCTTTTTGCATGCAAATTTGGACTGAATTAGACCGCTAGGGAGGTTAATATTGAAGAAGTCCCACAATCATTATTTAATAAGGTTTCTTCTTGATTACAGAAACGCTTCCTGTTTCCATTTTTTGACTCTGCATATCAGGGATTTGCCTCAGGAAATCTTGACAAGGACGCCTGGGCTGTGCGTTACTTTGTGTCTCAAGGATTTGAGCTGTTCTGTGCCCAGTCCTTTTCCAAGAACTTTGGCCTTTACAGTGAGTACCAAACCTTCATGGTGTAATATTTTTTAACATTTTAGCCCCATATTATAACTATTCTCATCCTGAAACCAGAGATTCACAATTACAAAGTATCCAGCCCAATATGGAGTTTTATATTGACACAACAGACTAATACATTACAGGTGGTCGAATTTGCTTCAAGAGTATTTTTACATCTGATGTGCTGGTAATAAATACCAATTTAAGGAGCAACTATACAAAAAAAGCAGCAAGCTAAACATGAGTGTGTATTCTTTTTTCCCCCAGTTGCTGAATAGAGAAGTGGGGGAGGAAAGGAAAGATGAGCATGTGTTCTCGGGGAGGAGGGCATTAAAGCAGACTTGTTACCTTGCCCCATATAGGACAACATCCTTTAATCAAAACCTTCCTCCACCCTATGGAATAACTTCAAGTCGATGCCTTAGTCTATCTCATAAAAGCAGATATTTACAGTGAGGCTAACTTTACCATGTAAGATATATAAAGCAGGCACCCATTGGATTTCCAAATACCTGCTACTTTCTCATTAACCACACAGTTCGGAATTAAACTAAATTTCTTATGTTTTTTACCTTTCTATAGATGAAAGAGTGGGAAATTTGACTGTTGTGGGCAAAGACAGTGATAATGTCAGCCGTGTCCTTTCTCAGATGGAGAAGATTGTGCGTACAACTTGGTCCAATCCACCATCACAAGGAGCTCGTATTGTCGCCACCACCCTGACCACCCCTGAGCTATTTGATGAATGGTAAGACTGACATTATATTAGTTACAGGAACTTGTCATGAGGCATAAAAGGGCTGCTTCCTTCTGAAGGTACAGACTCAAGGGCTGGTATTCTGCTTTTGATCCCAGCTTTAGCCATTCATTACCTTGCATATGGCTATTGATGTCTGAACATTTGTCTACAGTTCCAAGCCACTGACCCTGATTTATGAAAGCTCTCCAAGGCTGGAGAGAATTTAGAGGCTGGAGACACTTTATGTTCTCACAGGTTCACTGAAGGAAGGAAGAATCATTAGCTTTCTGTATGTGTATCTAGATATTTTCCCTGACTTTATTCTATAAAAATGGCTTGCTGCTCCCAAACCCATTGCAAATGCTTGCAACCTAAAACAAAAAAAATCGCAGCAGCACATACCAAAAAGCTTTAGTGATTTGACTGATGTCCAAGCAATCCTGATTTCATGTATTCAGCTCAACTTTTCATGTTTGACACTTTCCCTTCTACTTTAGGAGGGACAATGTAAAGACTATGGCGGATCGTGTCCTGCTTATGAGAGCTGAGCTTAAGTCAAGACTGGAGGCTCTTAACACCCCAGGCACTTGGAAACACATTGTGGAGCAGATCGGAATGTTCAGCTTTACTGGCCTTAATCGTAAGTATCCATCTAGTTTAACCTTAAATAAATAGGTATTAGGTGTACACATTTATACCTAATTCATTATGTTCAGTGAATTACAAATTAGTGCACGTCAGTCACTAAAAACCATGTTTGATACTATTTGTATTTTTTTGGGGTAAAGGTTCCACAGTTAAATGAGGATAGGGTTTAAGGTGACTGACTAATCTTTCAGCCATTTTGGGCCTTGTCAGTCTTAAAAAAACTGTGGTCAGAGGCATAAGTTGAGGTGGTGCAGCGGGTAGAGAAGCAACTTGCCCTGAACCATTATGAGAGAGGAGGCAATTGGGAGAGGGTAAGGAAAGTTATATGTTTGATAATGGTATACAGGACCACTGGGAAGGGATTAGCAGTCCTCATGTGCACCTCTGCCTCTGTTTTAGTTTGTGTGCATTATTGGTGGTTAACTAAATTTTCTCAGTTCATTAAACACAATTACAGTTGGTGAGATGTAGTTTACAGGCACACAATGCTTTTGTAAATAAGATGGTAAAAGTCTGTAGAGGTGATAAGAAAAGAGTGAAGCTACATCCAGCAGTGTAGTTTTAATAGAGAAAGGTCCATTGATTCCTCACCTTTAAATCCAGAGCATGACACAAGCTTCTTCACATAAATTGTTTTTAGAATTTTACATTTTCTCTAGCTTTATTTGATTTTTATCCTGACCAATCAAATAATTTTCTTACTCCAAAACTAGATGGCATCTAGTAGCTGAAGGGAACATTGTTTAGTCTGAGAAATAATAGACTGCACATCTGTTACACTTCTAAGATTAACCAAGGGTGGCAGGTTTCATTTTTTAAGCATGGCAAAGTGTTCTACAAAATGTGATCTGTGTAGTCAAGGATTTTGGTATATGATAACCTGGGTTAAAAAATGTTTTTTCTTTCAGCCAAGCAAGTCGAGTACCTCATTAAAGAGAAGCACATTTATCTGATGGCCAGCGGTCGTATTAATATGTGTGGGCTGACAACAAAGAACCTTGACTATGTCGCCCAATCTATATATGAAGCTGTCACCAAGATCCAGTAAAAACAAACACCTACAGTAGTGTTAGAATTGTCATGTGTAATGTCTTTTGATTCTGTCACCTTTTAAATGTCAGACTTTGTTTTTTGTTTTCACCATGGCTTTAATTGGAACAAAATATAGTAAAAACATGTTATTTATGTGCTTAAAAAGGATGCACTGAAATTCAAGTCTGAAGCATTGTATTCAGGGGAACCTCAGCTGTCCAAAGAAAAACAAATGCAGCCATAGTGTTCAGTTAAGATGCTGAAATTGAATGATGATGTAGCAGGTTCAAAATTTTCAAACCAAACTGCACGAATGGACCATCTAACAAAGATTGATGTCTTATTGGTAGCTGTTTTACCACCCGTGCTGAATGATTATTATAACCTTATATAGTGTACAGTACATATTCTTCAAAATGAATGAGGCAATAGAATTGGCAAACTACATGCAGTAGCATTTTTAAATCTAATTGAACTTCACATGTATATGGAATTATGCTGCTCCTTTTATACTGATCCAGACATAAATGTTTGTGTGTCTTATGGTTCATTTAAACCAAAAGGGACAGATAACCTGATCAGGGATGTATAATGCAAATATCTGCCTTCATAACTTTTAAACCTGTGTCAATAATTACGCATTTGAAGCTGATTTTTATTTTGTGCATTATAGAAAAACTAGGGGCCTGATAATGTTTAAACCCTGAAGTTTTGTGTGAAAGGCTGTAAAGGTATTTCTACTCCTGGGTTTCTACATCCAGGGTTTACCTGGACCAAGGCATACCAAGAGAGCAACGTGTTGGAAGCAAAATCTTTTTAAGACCTTAACGCATGTGTCAGGTCTTTTCATTGAATCTTAGATCCTAAAGTCCACCTGTAGCCTCAGACCCTATAGACAAACCGTCTTTTTTTTAAGCACCTCCTACATATTAGGTGTTTGCATCTACTCCCTGTCCCCAGTCCTAATGGCAGCCAAGTTCCTAGCAGGGATCAGGGAAGATCTTCATTAAGTTCTTGCAGATGGTGTGAAGCTTTCTTAGCTGCTGGCAGGACCTTGGCTAAAATTAGGACTCTGGAAGAGCAGATTCATAAAAAGCAGTAACACTGTGTGTCAGATGTAATTCAAAAAAAGGTTGGCAGCAGGAGGAAAAAATATTTAAATAATAATGCTTATCCTAAAGCAAAACCTTAACCAAATGATTTTTTCAATCGGAAGAGACATACTGTGTATCTTCTGCATCAAAGCTTTATACCTGCCTGCTTGCAAACTTGTTTGGAGTATACAATCCTGGTATGCCTTAGTGCAAAATTAGTTTACTGTTTATGCATGGGAGTTATGAAATCAGGGGCCAGCCAATCAAGATAGCCAAATATGCGTAACCAAGAAAAAGACACAGGGAAAGGTACACGTGCTAGTAAGAGATTTTGTGAATGGCACCTCCGAGGGGAGGGAACTGGAATTTAGAGGACTTTAGTTCCACTTTGTTTGCCATGGTATGGTGCTGAGTCTGTATAAAAACAAAAAAAAGTTTTAGGGTGGAATGTGTTTTTATTCACCAAATACATCATACCAAGAGCTTTATGTTTTAATTTATTGCACCTTAGTTTATTGTACTCATTTCAAAGTGAAATCACACAAGACTAATTCAAATTGTATCCCCTTAAAATTTATTGGAATTTCATGCATTTCAGATGTTTCAGGCACCCTCACTTTAACACAAATATAGATAGATGTTCTTGTACTAGGAATAGTTGTATCTGCTGGGCTTTATTCATTATCTGAGGCCATGTTACCAGTGTAACCCCTCACTCTTCCCTTGTTTTATAGGAGAATTTACAGCCCCTTTGAGCATGCAAATCTGTGACATTGTGCAATACAAAGCCTGAATTACGGGAGGTAACACTTGATAGCCAGATATATGTATGTCTTCAGTGAGAAAACATGTTAGGAAATGGAATACTGTAACCTACTGTAATAAAATGATCCATCTGAAAAATGATTCAAAGTCTTGTTACTATATATACTTGTTGCTGGTTACTTTTAGGTTTCTTTTTTCTGACCTTTATATCAAAAAGTCACGTGACCAAACCCAGGCCAAGATTCAAACATGTCTTCCTTTCTTCATGTCATTACTTGTGGTGGTTCAAACAACAAAGCTTGCTTTTGCTTTCAGTTTACTTTCTAGAATGATCAATAGCTGTTTTTTTTTTTTTTTTTGTACTTTTTGTACTCTAAAAACATTTTTTGTCTTAAAAAAGAATACTTATGTATCTTAATCTAAATACAGGTAAGCCATGACAAAATATTTTTTGTAAATTCTTACCATAAAGTTTTTTTTGGGGTTTTATTGCTGTCCATAAGGGACAAAAGAATCTTGTACTTTTGGGTTACACTGCCACATGTATGAGGATTGGACATTTGCAAAGGAAAAAAAAAAACTAGGTCAGCCAATGATAACCTTTTCCTCCATTATAACTTCATTTGTAGTAGCGATGGCATGATTGTAAACACAAAGGAAAAGATACAGTGGTGCTGAATGGACAATTTATTATTTTTTGGGTACATTTTACAAAAATCCTATTTTCATTCTCAGTGAGGGACGGACAACAGTTTGATAATTTTAGGATGTCCAAAAGCTGCCAAACTAAGAGAGAGGGGCACAAGAACACATTCAGCTAGTATTTGTCATCTAAGATTAGAATCAGTAAGGAACTCTGCATCAAAACAAAAGGAAACCTCTCACTTGTATTCCCAGAGCTACACATAAAACCCTGGTGAAGGAGTCTTAAACCTTCAGGTACAGCACAACACATTATTTTCCAGCCAAAAACTACTCAATCTGCTATTTCCTGGAAGTAAAGATAACTGATTCATGCCAGAAACTTGAACAAGAACATTCATACCAACAGAACAGTTTGGACTCGGTGGCTATCTGGTATAAAGTTTGCCACAGCATAAGCCTGAACTGAAAGCAGGAACAACCTGAAGTATAAAAGGTAACAATTATCTGAGTGATGAACATCATTTTATCAAAAGGTACTAAGACTGCAGACTAATAAAACTAGTCAATGCTAATCCAACCATAAACTAAAAGATGTGTATTAGGGCAAGCTTGCCTTCTGACCAACAGTGCCCAAGATCGGTTTGAGACCATCAAAGGTGAAGCAAGGAACTCCAAAGACCTAATGGTCTTCCACGCAAGTCTAAAGGTGTGATCAACGCAGAAGATCAAGTGTTCACCAGGATCCACTACAATTCTCCCAGGAGCGCACCTTCATGGTGAAGAGTTTTGGAACCCTCCAGATTGCCAGGGAGGCATAATCCCCCACAGGGGAGGTCTGGTTGAGGTGTGTTTAGAAGAAGAAAACAGGAGAGATTTGCAAGGATTTATTGGTATTAGAAGTAGCATCCCCAGCCAAGAGACATTGCCATACAGTTCTGTGCAGCTGTATAATAAACTAGAAGCTTTTAAACAGAGACCCAGCACCAAATAACACTAGCAAAAACATGGTAGTAATAGGAAGGGTGTTATGAGCAGGCCTACAGTTTTGTTTTGTTTTTTCATGCCAGTGTCCATTCTTTTGGTAAGTAGAAGTATAACATGAATGCAGAATTTTTTAGTGTCCCTCAATGGATATAAAAGCAATTAGATTTTATTTTTAGTTTCAGTTGTGCTTTGAGGGGCCAGTGTAAAAACGGTTTTGAAACTATGTACGATCACTTCCATCCCGATAACTTTTAAAATACCTTTTAACTAATAAAATATCCCCAGCATCATAAATTGTCCATGTTTCATCACAAGATGGCAGTTTTGCAATCTGGTCGGTGTGTGCTTATTACTACCCGCTGTGGTATTATTAGTACAAGTTGAGTATTCACTCAACTGGTGAATAGCAAAAAAGTTTGGCTTTTTGAATATAAAATCACATAATGTAATGTAGGTTAATATGACATAAATCATTATACTCAGAGAAAAAAAAATAGATTTTCTAAAGAAATGCAGTCACATTAAGACTGTCAACATTCTAAAATGTACGATCCAAAATATAACAGGTTGAGTTTTTAATAGTACCAAAACTTTTACTATAATAGCATCTTAAAAATCCAATGCTGGTATTTTGTGATTCATTTACTGCCTGAAAACAAAAACGAGCCTAAAATGTACTTTTAAACGCAAAAGATTGTACCAGAGTTGTCCTTTTTTCAGTGTTAGGCTCGGGAGACATCAGATGATTCTCGTCCAATAATCGCCTCAGGGCTGATATCGGACGCGAATCTGGCGTGTGTACAAGGATCGTAATGAAAGTGAAAGGAAGAGAGCTCAGCGGGGGCCTGCACTGTCTTTCTCCTCTTTCCCTTCTCCATAGAGCAGAACAGCTCTATGTACAGCGCTCATTCATGCATCGTGCAGTCTTTTGTTGTTGGAAAAGAATTGTGAAAGATCCTTTCCAACGACAATTACTGCACATGTATACCCAGCCTTAGTTCATGGTTCATTTCATCAAACATCAGTAAACACAAATTCACTCCATAAAATAGACAATCTTTCACACCTTTTTAATAAAAATACCTTGACAAATATATTTTTTTGAATCAGAACATAAATTAACTTCAGATGAACATTGTTTTAGCATTATTGTGCATACAGAAAAATACAAATCTAATGTTGCATCTTTTGGAGGACACATAAAGCTAAGTTCAGCAGGGGTTACACATGGGAAGCAAAGTGGGTGGACAGTAACTGTGGTGCTCTCTCCTCAATCCTGTTTCCACCGCATTTAATACATCACTCACTTTTTGGCTTTCTGTGTTTCATAATGGAAGATCGTTTAAAGCAGCAGATGACCTGTTTCACATTTCACAAATACATTTCAAACATAAAGTGCAATGAGATTTTTATATTTCTCATACAAACCTTCAGGAATTTTGAGCATAGTGTGTAACTGGATACATTGCCCCATTCAGGAGAAAGTCAAACCATTTTCTCATTTGTTCCAATCCTTAAAACGAATAATATGCCTTACCACATACATTGCTGTGTAGGCAGCATTCCTGATACATTAGGTAGTAATCTTGGTCCCGATCTGTGCAACTATTCCTATAAGCTGTAGAAATGGAGCTGCTATAAAATGAATGGCCGGTATTAAGCCAGTTGCAGTGGCACTGTGCATCAACGATAGAGCACCCCATTGACAACAGTGCATTTCGAAATTTAGCAAAGTACCTCAACAGGTCAGGTCTACTGAGAATTTTGCAGAGAAAAAGCCCTTCCCACAGTCACGTATATACATTACATTGCTTACTAGTTTTTTTGTTTGCAAAAAGCTTGAAACAGGCTTACATCAAGGACACATTAACACATATGAATGTGTCATGTGCAGTACCTCTGCCTATTCATCAAAGAACATTCCAGGACACTACAAAGTGTTTGCACATGTATGCATTGTGGTGCATTAAAGGGTCAGGTGTGTATATGCATGTGTGTATATGCGTGAGTATGTGTCAGTGCAGAATCATCTAGGCATTAGCCTATTGCCTGATTAATGTCTAAGACGACCTTCATATTCTTGCAGTAAATCAGTGAGATAGAAAAATTGGCCAAAGCTGTGAATTCAAAAGAGTGGAAACACTTTGTAGGCAATTGGTGTCTATTACTTGCATGGTAAGGTGTGAAGCTGACCTAATGAAAACCTGACATTAGGAATACACGCTGACTGCCATTGCTGAATATAATAAGAAAATGCTAGTTGCTGTAGGATATCCTGATCTGAGCCAGCCAGAATCTAGTATTATTGGGGCCCGTGTCAACAGGCTTTGGGCTTTTGTTTATGGCTTCAGTTTAACATCAGTTTGAGACAATTCTGCAGGTTTTGCATTCCCATAGATTTGTAGGAGAATGCAAATACATCTAACTTAAAGAAAAGCTCATGAAAAGCTTAAAGAAAAGCTCTTAATGAAGGGGTCAGCTATGTGAGCTGCTATGTGTCTGTTCTGACAACAGCATTTAGTAATGAGGAGATGAATATGCACAGAAGGCTTATTTGCAGTAATTTTTGTCTGATCCTCTACATACAGATCGGTATGCAAATATTCTTAAAAGCATGTGTTTCTCTTTATTCAATCAATCATCAGTTCTGTTCAACCATAACATGCTTAAAATGTACATTTCGAATCTGGCCTGTGTTTTCGCACCTCTTTAAACTGTGCAGATATATTTCATATGCAATAAACCATGGGGGTTGCATACTTTTTAAAATATTTGCTTGAGGGTTTATGTACTACCCACAAACATCACAGTTTAAATGACTTTCTTCTAATGTGTAATGTAAATTATGAATGTGATAGAATAAATCAGGCATGTATTTCACAGAATAAAATCATGCAATTCTTAAAAAAATCTTTCTTTATAGATATATATATGTACATAAACTTTTTTTGTTAATTAGCATCTTAGCAAAAGTGTGGCTGTTACTGAATGGGCAAAAGTATGAGAGGGGGCAGTATGTGCAGAGAGTGTAATAGCAACCATGCAAGTAGGTGCAGGAGAAAAGTGTGGAGGGTATAGCAGCAGTATGTGCAGAAGAGGATTGTGAAATATATGATGGCATGTGCATGAGAGGTGTATAATGGAGGTTATGTATATACAGGCGTGGAGTATGGATTTCATAGCAATATTCAATATGTGCAAAGGAGGGTGGGGGTATGGTAGTTGGTAAGGTCTAACAGTAGGTTAAAAGTGAGGAGGATACGACAGGGGCCAGTATGTACAGAATATGTGTATAAATTAATAAAAGTTATATTACCCATATCATTTTCCAAATAATCTAATAAAGGAGAACATTCCTGTCATTTATATCTAAAGAAAATGGACTCAATAGGGAATCATGGGAAAAACGTTCCATGTAACTAGTTTTGTGAAAGTTACAATCAAGTATTGTAACATTTGCTGCTTTATAATACAACAAATGTTACATACACTGTAGCAGCATTTACCAGTGAAAATTGTAAAATCCAGATGTAATAAGGACAAATTACTTTTTCTGTCTTTCCACAATCAAGGGGCTCAGCTCATCATATAGGAGACCTTTATATGCATCTTTCTGAGCCACAAAGAGCTTGGAAACTCCTTCAATTTGTTATAAATAGTCTGCTACCTTGTTGCAGTCAGTTCCAGACATCAAGCAGAACACTTCTCCGAGTCTCTTTGCAGCATATATTACACTGAGGGTGCTTGGTGTGTTATGTTCAGGGATGACCAGGATACTAAGCACCTTGCACAGGGCAGAAGTCCCCGGCTTTGTGCCGGTACTCTGATACATTCCTGTCTGTCAGAATAGAGGTGGCTGGGACTGATGTCAGCAACTTGCGTTGCACAACCAGCAGAGTTTCGAAGCTCTTTGCAACTCATAATGAGGCATATAAAGGTCTCCTAGCAAAGAAGAACAAAAAAAAATTGTCGGTGAATGTATGTTAAATCTTAGGTGAGTGAGACTCAGTATTTATAAACAAACCTCTAAGTTCTACCTCCATGGGCATATCCCACTGAGCGCATAAAGTTGAGCTGACAAATGAGGTTCAACCAGTAAAAAAACACCCAATCCACAGAGGCACTATGGGTTAAATCATTACTGTATATGATGGAAGCACTATATGGGACTGCAGTGACAAGCATTTTTCCAAGTACAAACTAAACAGGGATCTGTGGTTCACATTTAGAACATAGCTTAGTCTGGAGGTAATTCTATAGGAATTCATAAAAACTGCAATTTGCTCCTAATCCCTAATGAGTGAAAAAGGCAATTTAAAAGTCTGCGATACTGACAACTCTCTTAAGTAAAACACTTTAATAAATTATCTCTTGCATTATACATGCATTGTTTCTGTTGTAGAACAAAACTGAGGTAAAGAACATTACAATATAGAAAGCAGCTCTCTCTGCTGCCATTTAAATCTCTTATTCAAAATAAATATATCTTTTTCTCCTACCATCTGTTAGTGGTTTAAACATATGCATATCAGAAAATAAATCCATTCTTCTTAATTGTGCCTTCAGACAAGGCCAGCACTTTCACAGAACATTGCATGCAGGTGAATAGTCTTCACGTCTAGTAAGGTTTCTGTGGAAGAGACAAAACGCTAACAGAAGAAAACAAGCATGAAAAAGTGCATTTCTTATAAATACAACTTGGAGGCCTACTTATAATATCTCAGAACTATTGCACTCTTACTTCCTCGTCAAGTAATGATTCTGACACTTGCGTATGTTTAAAGGATAACAACAATTTATCCTCCTAAATCAAAAAAAAAAAATCTAAATCAAAGCATTCAAAATGCAACTGATAATGTATCTTGCCTATCATGTAATGAATACAATCTTCACATATATCACTATATAAAAGGTATTTTATGACATTCTGCTCTTCTTGGCATATCCCCACATCATTTTAGGTCTACTACCTGACTCCGGTAAGCAGGAACCTTTTCCAAGCAGCAAATATATCACAAGGCTCTCATCATCAGCATGTGTTATGTGCAGATTAGCTACCATACTGATTGTTTGGAAAAAAAAACAAAAATAAAAACCACTCTGATCACCTTTCTGCCCTGTTGATGTCCCAGCCCTCCCTTGACCTCTCCTTGGCTGCAGCCTGAATGTCAACAATGCAGGGCTGTTTGGCTGTGATAGCTGCAGAGAATTATTTAGCACGGCTACAACACTCAATCTACAGTTTATGGTTAAAACACTCCGAAGGTACCCCTATTGTTTAAAACTGCATCAGTATTTTAATAAATCCACCTATTTATAATTTATTATTAGCAGTTTTCCCAGAGGTAAAAATAATTTAGCTTTAAAGACGACACATTATAAACTTCATTTATATACGCTGTTGTTTTCAGAACAAAAAACCTGGTCAAAACCATTACTTTTACAACATAGGAAGCAATTGGAGAGATTTTCTCCATAGTAGATCATTTATCCTAATTTTTTCTGTTTGAAGTAAAACAATTTTGCAGGGGAGCTAATTGTGCTGATTTTTATAACTAGGCCCCAAGAACTGCAACTAAAGCATTGCTGCACCCGCTATTGGGTGTTTAGAATGCTTTAACTGCTCTGCACAGATGAAGCAAATCTGTAATATCTGCTGGCATTTGGAAGAATAATCAAGCTGGTTTAGAGAAAAAAGACATTTTAGTGCCATAAATCTAAAATTACATTTAGGTTTCTTTTTGTTTTAAAACATCTTATAATGGGGTAATTTACTTGAAGCTTAGAGGCAGCTCACTTAGCAAATTAAATGCTGACTTAGATTAATAAGTAAAGTAAAGCTGTTCAGTTTCATTATCTAATCAAGTGAAGAAAAAAACCTGCTTTTTATTTTTCTTGCACAATGTTTAGTAATAAACAGGTAATAAAATTTGTCAGTAAATTAAACCAATTAGGCAGTGTAGGTACACAGAGGTTAGCATTATTATTTGTATGGCTTGATCCCTGGGTGCAAAATATCATTTCATTCATATTTGAGCTTCTGTATGTATGTGCTGGTCACAAAACCAACTTCCACTAGAGTTTGTGCTTACAGTGTCGTTTTGGGTGCTGGGACTAGTATGAACAGTGTGCATGTAAGATGCAGTATGCTGGTGGTGAATAAATGCTAGAAAAGAAACTGAATAAACACCTAGAATGTAACAACATCATAGGTAAAGATTAATTTACATGCTCTTTTTCTAAAGTCAGTGAAAAGTAATATTACAGAAGAGTGATCCAGTACAAATGAATGTCACCCAGGGACAGCGAATGCAGCCATTCTGCGTCATATATTATCACAGGGGGGCTAAAGTGTATTTCATATAAGTGTAGAAAAAAAAGGAAATGTTGCCCATCTCCATTATTTTAATTTTACTAGTTCAACAGAGCGTATAGCTAAAACCTAGGCAATTATAAGCAACTTTCCATTTAGATTTTCTCCATTTTTACAACCTATAGCCCCCTAACTGGCCATATTTGCTTTTTAGAACCAACCCCAGCTCCAAGATCACATGAATGATAATCTTTGCATGCACAGCAGGTAGTACAGTTGCAAACATCTGTGCTTACATTGCATGTTGTAGCTCTGTAAAACAGTTTCAAGTATCTGTAGAATACAGACAGTACAGGAGTGTTAAGTAACAGAAGTGCATAGGCACAGAGTACAAGTGGCTCTTGTAATTACGATCAGGAATGTGTAGGACTTCCTGTCATAATCCCATAGTTCCTTCTGTAAAGCTTTAATGCAGCAAATTCTTCATGTGATAAGGTGCATTACCGAACTTTCTTCTGGACTTTTGTCTGCATCTTTTGATTTTTTCCTGGTTTTACCACCTACAAGAAAACAAGTAGCTGTAATTTAAGATGTATTCTTATCCCAATAACAACACCACTAACAATTTTTCATAGAAGATACTACCTAAAATATCTCTGAAGACATTTTTTAGGCAATTTGTTAATTTTAGTTTGGGTTATGTGACCTAGATGTGATAGAAATATGTAATGGTATATATTGGTGATGCTTAATTAGGACTTGCTGTATAGATAAAAAAAAATGTCATACTCAGTGTTCGAAGTAATTTCTTCCCTAGCGTCTCCTCTGTACTGCTTGTCGTAGAGCTGGTAATGGTCTCATTACAGGGGTGCTCTGTGTCCACAATGACACCATAGGTCTCTGAATCTGTCGAAAGACATATAAATGTTAATTATTGTGAAAATTCCAATGAATTTTCTCCAGTGAAAAATCCTGTTGTATCTCCAGAAGAGTGAAGGGAATTCTCTCTACCAGGACCCAGAAAGTACACAAAATAATTGATAGGAATTTTTACCATTCCCTACAGACAGCCAACAATAACTGAAATGTGAAAAGTGGAATAAGTACACAGTACATATAAATAGTAGGTACTCCTTGGTAGTTTTTATGTTTTATAGAACA
>NC_092867.1:11519515-11520821 GCF_032062135.1 Pyxicephalus adspersus | reverse complement strand
AGAAACTCAAAAAGTTGTACTAGTTACAACTGTCATGGTACCTTATATTGAAGAACTTTGTGAAATATTAAAACTTTTCATTTACCTTGAGCTATACGAATCAACATGTATATATTCAGTATGGCTTAAGGAACAGATAATAGGAATCTTAGATCTCTTACGTGGTGGCTTACCTTAGCAAACTGGACATCACAGAGAATGTGCACCGAGTAATCAGGTATATAGAGGTTGTTGTTGCTGTTGCTTAGCTGGTTGTTGCTGCCCCCATAGTCATTGCGTTCTCTATTAGGGGATTCAGAACGGTTCAAGCCACTGCAGCGAGAAGGGGATCTGTTTACTATGGAAAGTAGGGGAGGGAGGAAAAGAGAAGAAAATTGGACAGAAAATAGGATAAAGAAGGATAGCAAAGGAAATGTACAAGGTTAGATAGAAAGAACTACCTATTAAGGTAGCTTTATTTGTATAAGCCGTCTTAGGCATTGCATTGCAAAAATTAAACAATTGCTTAACAATTAAGACAAAATAAACAAATCATATAGAAGATAAAAGATATCCAGTCACAGATGGGATAATGCAAGAATCCAAATATTCAGTTTACTTTTTTTAATGCTGGGATTATTTATTGAAGATGAATATTTGTCTGTTTATTTAGCTTTACTTATAATATCTGAAGTCTGTGATTGCATTTAAGTAATAATATAGTGGCTGCCGGACTTTAGATCAGGCATGTTCAGCCTTCTTTCACCACACTCTTAAACCTGTGATAGTTTATTATGCAAATATTAATAAGAAATTTGCAATTTGGTGCTCCCTTTTTAGTCCTTTGATATTGGTTGGTGAAACCACTCATCATATTAGGAAAGCTACAGCTAGGTACAGAAAATGGGCCATTGGGCCTGATTTATTAAAGCTCTCCAAGCCTGGAGAGGTTACACTTTCATCAATGAAGCTGGGTGACACAGAAAATAAAACTTCTGTTCGGTTTGGAGAGTTTTCTTTAATTTCCTGTTCTGGCTTTAGGGCAAGAAGAAAAAGGAAATCTCTCTAGCAGGGCACAGGTAGAAATAACCAACAAATTGGTTTTAATCATTCCTGGCTCTATTCAAAATGATTTTTTTTAAACATGTACACATACAAGTAGGCCATAAAATCACTATTTTAATATGTATCCTGCAAACTGGACATCAGTTTTGGTTAGGCATTGGTGGACTAAATCATTATTTTTCTTGTGTTTCCTGGTGTCTCCAGCAATAAAAGAAATCTGACACAATTCCAAGCACAGACTGTCAGTCATGGAGTTTTATTT
>NC_092867.1:11512275-11518597 GCF_032062135.1 Pyxicephalus adspersus | reverse complement strand
GAATAGGCAGACTTGTCCCCATTTAACCTCTAGTGCCGGGGATCGCACACTGAGATGATCAATGAATGCAGCCAGCACTGCATTCATTGATCAGCATAGCCCGCGGGTTTTTTTTTTTAATTAAAAATCAAGCTCGATTGGGGAATTTACACTGGCCATTCTCGCTTACAATTTCGGTAAGCAAGAACGGACGAATTCAGCGAGATTGACTTTTAAAAACTCACTCGCTCATCCCTAATACACGAGATTTTTGTTGTTGGTCTTTCACAATCCTTTCCAATGACAAAAGCCTGAAGGATGCATGAACGAGTGCTGTACATATAGTGCCGTTCTTTTCTATGGAGAGGGGAGGGGGGAAACGAGGAAACAGCACCCTAATGCGCTCTCGCCCCCTTCTTGTATTACGATCGCTCATCATTCGTGGATCTGACATGAATCAGACAAGAATCATCTGACGTGTGTATGTAGCCTAACACCTTGTTTTAGGCCGAAACACATAAGTTGTTAATGTACTAAAGCTTTTGAATTCTCAAGAAATAAAAGATACCTAATAATTATTAGCTGCTGTTTCATGGCTTACGTGCTTTAGAGGAACTAAGCTTCTAAATTCCTATGGTCTGAGAGGTTGAACGACTTTACCTGCATTGAATTGTATCCAGTAAAACAACTGGATGTTGTTTAGGCTCTAAAAAATGCTAATAGAACTTTCTCTCAGTAGAAGATGTATTATACTCCACTCTAGGGTGACCTGTATCTCAAACCTTTCCTTGTGTTCTAGTACTACATGCTGTGTCAGACTATTCTAACATTAAACACTTCTAGGAGTGTTGAATGCCTGTTTTTATCTTCATGTGCTATGGTTCATGCTCTGACCTCTGCACCACTGGTGTGTTCTTTAGTAAAAAAGGGCACCAGAAGATGGAAACACCATGTGAAAGTTGGACACAGGCATCCAACATTTGGAGCAGAGTGAAGGTTGGAAACATTCGCTGCCGGAAAAGAAAGTATACCATCTCTTTTATTGGGGCAAAATGGCATTTGAATATAATTTTACACTGTCACGTTAAGGAAAAGTTTCACAGCCCTAGTATTAAAAAAATTAAAGAAAGAGAACAAGGTCTCCTAATGGCAAGGTCAAGCACATTAATCTGGCCCACATAAACTCTGAAATCCAAGGGTTTAAAAAACACTCAATGTCTAACCAATACTGAAATACCAGGTTTAGGAGAATTTACCCTTTTATTCCATGATTTATTAATGCTGAGATGTTGTGCAATGATGTGTGTTATACAAGAAGTCAATGTAAAACATATTTATTTAGTGCTGTTAGAGTGTGAGAGTCTAGGATATTCAAGATTTTTATTTTTTTCACCTTTTGTGAGAGGATTTTCCAACTTAGCACCTCAAGCATGAGGTTTGCTTTGCTCACATATTGCAATGGATATCTTTGTGCAATGTGTTCAAGGTTACTAGGTGTGAGAACAATACAAATACCAAATGTTTGCATATTGTCATTCTCCTTGACAAATTTTTATTTTCTGTTGAAAAATGTGCCATACTATTTACATTAAAACTTGTAAAAGTAAGAATCCGGGATACAGATAAACAGTGCGCAAGTTTCCACACCACCTGATAGCGTTGAGCGCTGGCATGTCCCCATCCTGCTTCCAACACATTTCTATTGACCCATCACTGCGGTAGATGTACTTAACCAACGGTAACTTGCAGAAGAGGCCCTATTAAACCTACAAAGAAATATCCCAAGCTTCCTGGCACTTTGTGGGGGGCTAAAAACAGCATAAAAAATTTTGGACAGACAACAATTAGTACCTCAAACCTGTTCAATGTCTTAATGACCAATGTAGGCTAACCAACTGCAGAAGGAGGGCATACTAGGTAGGTACTGCAGGACCAAAGTTAAACTTATGGGCATACATAATCATAATCATCGAAGATCTGTTTACAGGTTTTAATTAGTGCATCACCAATTCCTGCACCTGTTGTCTTCCACTTTGGTCACCCCCAGGAGGGGCCAAGATTGAGAAGTGAATGCTCCTACAGCTAGCTATGGTTAAGGGTTGGGTAGGCTGCTCACTATTTGCTTCATGCAAATTTGAGCCAAGAGAATAAGCATGCCACCAATCAAGGTCTTTGTATTTACTTTTCAGATATGGAAATAGGATTTTAAAAAGTAACTGCAAACTATTAAAATCACTGATCTGCTGATGCTATCCAAGTATTTTTGCAAATAAGCTAAAATTAGAAATCCAGATACTTTCTTTTAAGAGTTTAACACAATCCTAAAGGAATTTAGGAAAAGAAAAAAAAACAGTAGCTTTCACACCAACTCCTTACATTGGCATTTTTTATAAAATAATTAAAAAGGAATGTTGAAATTTTATACAACATGTGATAAGCAATTTTATCTTTTTATTTAGTTTTGGTAGAACAATGCTGACAGAGGTCAGCATTTCAATCTTCCTAATGAACTAAAAAAAATGTGTTTTGTCTAGTGTTTGGCTTTAATCTACGTTTTATCAATTCCAACCTTGTTGCTAAAAGCTTTATTACTACATGTTTTATTGAAGTGTCCTACTGTTAAAGGCATATACAATGGGTAATTAAGAGAATACTTTCACAACCGATCTGTTGGTGTTATTAAAACTCCAGATCATTAGTGATTTTCGTCCTACTGTACATTAAATATCCAAAGCCCTTTAATTGTATAACCTTGTATATAATCTTTTGACCAGATAATACATTTTGGTGTGTTTCATAAATAACCATTAAATGTACAAAAAAAAGGAAGCCAAAAGACAATTATTTTGCTCATGAAATGATTTATAAAGGAGTTTTACATGCACACAAAGTTGGATATCACAAAGGAAAAGCTTCAGAACATATTCATATATAGATATGAATTCAACCCATTTTCATATGATGTAAAAGTACAGCCATGCACATTTACCTGGGGAGCCAGCCAAGGATTCCCCTCTGCTGAAAGCGAAGGTGCGAGATACGGACACAGGTACTAAGAGGGCAAAGCAAAATCGGGAATAAGAAGAGTCTCAGGGCAGATAGGGATGACAGCATACAAATAAAGGACACACACTGGGAAGAGGGAACTCAATGTACGAAAATCATGTCTTGCCAAACACTATTATTCTGTAAGAGTCAATATGTAATGTAAGGTAATGCATAAAAATATCCATGTTTATAAAACACACACACAAGAAGCCAATTAGTTGCAGAAGCTTGAAAATGGGTTGGTTACTGTCAGGATTAGAAAACAGTGAGTTTAAAAACAGTTAAAAAAGCAAACAATTGTATTAATATAATAGTAGGCACTCATTTAAAAGAATGATGAACTTACCATCCACTATACATTCTGTATACAAATGAATCCAAATGAACTCTGTTAAGCTTTTTTCTTCTTAAACACCTAGTGGCATTTTAAACTTTTAAAGTGGGCTATGTAAAAGACAGCACTCCATAGCAGTGTATATAATATCTTATACTTTGATTCATTAGCATTCATACTATCTTAAAAATATTTATTGTGTCTTTATAAGACAAGTGATTTTGTCACATGGCTTTATTCATTTCATACTACTTTTTTTTTTTTTTTTAAGATGGACATGTGCTTAGAACAATGTAACATTCTATTGACCTCTGGCCCCTAAGAAAGGTAGAAAAAGATTTTTGTATTAAAGTAGTTTAAACCATATAGCTTTCTTAAATGATCACTATCAAGTTCACAAACAAGTACTGCCTAAATACATGCTTTTATCGGCAAAAAAACAGCTCCTACATGTGATACTCTAGACCCAGTTTTATTTTTTTACTCTAGTACACCATGGAACTTAAAACTCTATAGACACAATTACATTTATGTATTTTATATTCCTCAAATTAGCCGGGCAGTACGGTGGTTCAGAGGTTAGCACTTTGGCCTATACAGCACTAAGTCCCAGGTTTGAATTTTAGCCAGGACCCTATCTGCATGGAGTTTGCAGGTTCTTCCCGTGTTTGCATGTGTTTCCTCCCACATTCAAAAAACATGCAGTTAGGTTAATTGGCTTCCTCCAAAAATTGTCCCTAGACTGTATTAAAGACATATGACTATGGTAGGGACATTAGATTGTGAGACCCTTTGAGGAACAGCTAGTGACATGACTATAGACTTTGTAAGGTGCTGTGTAATATGTCAGTGCTATACAAATACTGTATTACTGTGCAATAATAATTAATACAAATCTACTTTACATGCATCCAAAGCCTCCAACCACAGGAGTTCTTCCCACTAGTGGCTTTTGGAAGAAAAATTACAGGAGGGAGGATAGGAAACCATAAACCAGAGAGCAGTGTCTGGTCTTAGTACATTAAATTTCTGAACTGAGGCAAAACATGACCCTGGATTAGCACACAGTTCTGGAATACACAAAGAGCACCATGTTTTAAGGAATACAGATGCATTTTGTATTTAGTCATATTTTTCTATTTGGTATATTAGAGTTCAGCTTTATGCTCCAAGTAACAGCAGATGTACAGAAAAGGCTTTTCTGGCCAGGAAAGATTGAGGTGACTGCCATTAGGCAAGATTTTTACAAAACTACATTGTGGACATCTCCCTCATGAGATCTCGACCTGCTACTCAATGATTTAAAAATTGTCTCCAGGTACCAATTTAATTTCACTACATTTCGGAACCTGGAATGTTTTATTTGTAGAGTGACTTGTAACTAAAACAAATATACTACATAGAAAAGAGGCTCCCAAAGTATGACAATTCAAAGAACATTAAAATAAGAAAGTTTAAAAGGAAGCATAAAAGTCCTGCTTTCTTTTGAGCTGTTCTTGTTCAAAACTGGTTCTGTTAAAAGTGTTGAGTGGCAAAAATGCTTTGTGTTTTTGAAACATATGATATATGTTTTTCAATATTTTTTGATGAATTTTATTTGTTATTAATTTTGGTATTTTAATATTATATATTGTGCTACATGAAGTCCTTCTTTCCCAGTTAACCTCCTTATTGGTTCCTTCCCTCTTTTTCTATACAGGTGGTCCCCGGGTTAAGGACATCCGACGGACGCCTTCTAGATACGAACAAGCTTCCCTGCTCGACGTGTGCAGAATAGAGGCTTGAAGGGGGAAGGGATTGTTTGTATGACTTGCAGAAAAAATCTTTTGCAAAACAGCTGAGATTGTGGGTGATCATAGGGGGTGAGCTCTTTTTGCAACCTCTTGTAACTCTTTAATGACCAAGACAAACTCTCCAGTTGTTTCTTTTTGCATATCAAAGTTTCTTTTTTTTTTGCTTTGTTTGTGATTAACTCATAGTGTGGTTTTTTATACAGTAACTGACACCACGCTGCCTAATAATATATTGAGACAAATGTCAGTCCTAATTGCATTTATTAAAATAATGTACATGTTCAGACTTACATACAAATTTAACTTAATAACAAACCTACAGTCCCCATCTGGTATGTAACCCAGGACTACCTGTGGTACCTTTTTCCTATATATGGTATTTGATAGGGGACACATTTCTATCATCTTAAAGTATAACAAAAGGGCAACGAAAGGCCCTGATTTTTCCTTTTTTCTAGGCATAAACAAAGCTTTATTATATTAAAAAATATATAATGAGTCATGGAGAAGGCAGCATTAGACAATGGAAAATCTCGTACCATCTGTTGCTTTCCATCTCCCTGATTATAATAAATGTTGATTTCCATCTCCCTGATTATAATAAATCTATGTGCAGGAATTGTCTGGGTAACCAATTGTCCTCAAGTTAACTTGTGCCAGGATTGCCTGCTCAATGCATTATTATGCATATTTGTCCAAAACCCTAATGTATGGTAATGCTATGACCATGGACCGAATGTCTCGATTATCAAATCAATCTAAAAGTCTATAAACAACTTTGGTTCATGACCAAAAGAGAAAAGAAGGTAAAAGGGGTTAAATGGGAAAGGATAGACTTGAAAGTAATCACATGCTTATTATTTTTAGAGTTGGACATGCCAACCACTATACAGCAGAAATAATAATACTGAAATCCCTCATTACTAGAACCCGTTGGGTTAATTGATTGGGACATCAAAGGGAGATGTTGGATACATCTTTCAAGTTTATCAACTGATAAAACAGTGATAAAACATACATTTATATGTTCTATAGCAGAAAAAAATGTACTGTTTGGGACACACAAAAGGCTAGGCTCTAATGTAGTTGGCAATAAATCAAACCCAAATTAAAAGTAACAAAGCATTTAAAGGTGTTGAGTAGCCCGCTAGATATGGTATCTGACGGG